>NC_048315.1:11052615-11253273 GCF_013100865.1 Trachemys scripta elegans | reverse complement strand
AACTTAAACACCAAACCTTTTCAAATTTCAGTGCTATAGTTCAAATCCTGCATATAACTTGCTGATTCAGATACAGCTGCTGCCACAGCCATTCCTAAGAGCCTAATAAAAGCTTGAAAATACCCTGCACCATCAATGAGTATGCAGCGTTGGTCCTAGGTAGTGGCACTGATGATTTCAAATATCTTTGCAATATTCTATAAGCCTGTTTACCTTTTATTCAAGTATCAGAGGTGTAGCCATGTTAGTCTGAATCTGTAAAAAGCAACAGAGGGTCCTGCAGCACCTTTAAGACTAACAGAAGTATTGGGAGCATAAGCTTTCGTGGGTGAAAACCTCACTTCTTCAGATGCAAGACAAGAAGTGAGGTTTTCACCCACGAAAGCTTATGCTCCCAATACTTCTGTTAGTCTTAAAGGTGCTGCAGGACCCTCTGTTGCTTTTTACAGATTCAGACTAACATGGCTACACCTCTGATACTTGAATAAAAGGTAAACAGGCTTATAGAATATTGCAAAGATATTTGAAATCATCAGTGCCACTACCTAGGACCAACGCTGCATACTCATTGATGGTGCAGGGTATTTTCAAGCTTTTATTAGGCTCTTAGGAATGGCTGTGGCAGCAGCTGTATCTGAATCAGCAAGTTATATGCAGGATTTGAACTATAGCACTGAAATTTGAAAAGGTTTGGTGTTTAAGTTCGGGGGGGGGGGAGAATCACCCTTGCATAAAGATTCCACTGCACAGTTATTGATGAGTTATGAGTTATTCATGAGCTGAATAATGTTGCATGCTCTGTACAGTCATGATTCTAAGAATTCATGGCTTGTGTTTGTATTCTGTCACACTTAAAAGGAGAAAAATGATCAGTGTGAGGCAGAAATCAGGAAAAACATTCACTATCAGAAAACTCTTTCAATGCTTTGCTGGTATTCAGCACTTAAAACCTCTATACTATAGTGTTTGGGTGGTGGGATTTTTAATAAAGTTGAATTTTTATCTCTAAATTTTTCTGTAGAACTTCCTTTTCAGACCAATATTTTCAAAATTAAAACTTTCTTTTTTAAATGAAAGGAAATGTACCTTGAAAGAGAAGATAACAAATACAATGACAGAGGACATGATATAGATACAATACTTCATGACTATAATGAATATAACCTAATCACAGGTTATTTATGTTGGTGTGTGCGGCAGATATGTCCAAGTTTACCCAGGCACAAACCAAAAACCACACCTTTTTGGCAACCAACAAACTCACCATTTTTCTCCATTCGCAACCCCAGTAAATTAATATGAATGTGTGCAGTAGACCAATAGAAAGATGAACCCAGATATCAGCCATTCACAACTAGAGATGGTGGGAAATATTTTCCCATCCCACAAGAGTTTTGAGACTTTTGAAATGTTTTCCCAACCTGAAACTGGATGAAAAGTAAAAAACTCAAATTTTCACTGACCTGAATTTTTTTCAGATGGGGCCAGTCCAACTTTGTTTTGATAATTTTGAAACATTTTATTTTTATTTTGACCTCTTACTAAAAATATTTATATATTTTCTATCGATAATTAAAATTTTGAAACAAGTCATTTTGTTTCAAAAAATTAAACTTGTAATTTAAAATGTCACAACAAGACACTGTAAGCAGTGTTGTTGTAGCTCTGCCGTTCCCAGGGTATAAGAGACAAGGTAGGTGAGGTAATATCTTTTATTGGACGATACACAGAATGTCACAGCTAAGTATGTTTCCCAGACCTGAAGAAGAGCTCTGTGTAAGCTTGAAAGCTTCTCTCTCTCCAACAGAAGGTGGTCCAATAAAAGATATTACCTCACCCACCTTCTCTCTCAAACAGGACTTGGTCAGTTGCAAAACTTTTCAATTTCAATTTGTCAAAACCAATCCTTTTTTTCCCCCCCCAAACCGTTTCAGTTTTGAGGAATAAACCTATTTTGGCCAAAAGTTTTGATGGAAAATTCCCAAAGTTTCAAATTTTTTTTATTATGGATAAAGGAAATTTTGATCAGTTAGCCAAGCCAAAAAAGGTAGGGGTCTGCAAATCTAGTTGCAGTGTGGATTTATTCATGGTGCACTCTTATTCTATTTTGTTTCCCCAATATATACCTTATTCAGTTTTAATTTCTGTTAGTCAGATAAGAGGGATATTCCACAGCTAAAGGTTTTCTTATTTGCTGCTGCACTGCTATGATTACCACCCATCTATCCTAACTTTCACTTGCAGCCAAAGGCGTGGGCTTGGTATAAATTGGGATGTTCACAACTCCACATATTCCATCACAAAAGGGCTAAAAGGACAGCGATATTTGCCACCACAGCTACCTTCTGAGGAATACGCAGAAAGGAACCATAGGAAGCCAACTTAAGGCAGATGCAAGGCACCTGTTACCAGGTGTTCTCCACCTGCATATCCTGGTGGGGGGGAGGGTGAAAACAGCTGTGAGGGATCTAGAGCTGGACAGCCTAAGCAGCCAGGACAGATGGAAAATAACCACAAGGCAACCACAAAATTCATTTGCATGATAAAAATACAAGCTCTGGGTGATCATCCTGCCTCTGGCTTTGTAGCATATGGAATAGTTAACATTAAGGCTAGGTTTTATTCTGTAAGGAATGTACACTTCAGCAAATAGAGCCTGTGTCAATCCATCTTGAGCTTAACCACAAGAGGGCAGGGTTTTTGAGTCACATTTGTAAAATTTCTCATGTCTGTTTGAAAACTTTCCCCACATGCCCATTTAACAAAGATAAAAAGAGCAGTCTGTTGCTCATGATTCTACAGAAACTTAATGGAAGTTAAGCACCAGTCTGTGCCTTTTAAAACCTTCCCTGAAACCTACTGTCTACACTTCTCTAGGGGCCTGATCCAAAGCCTATGGGAAAGATCCTAGTGATATCAATGAGCTTTGTGTCAGGTTGTTTGGTCATGTTAACCTATCCAAATAGAACTACATAACCATGAAAGACAAAAAGGCTAATGGAGATGCTCAAAGTGTTTTGGTAGCAGGTCTCTAATGCTCTTTAGGACAATTATGGTACACATGTGGGGGAAGTACAAATCTTTATTTTGCTTGTGAGGCTGATAGATCTGAATCTGTTTGCACAACTTTATTTGCCAAGAAGGAAGAATTAAAAAAAAAAAAAAAAAAAAAAAAACCAACCCCCACCCAAACCTTTCAATAAATTTCATGTCGCTTCTAGACTATAAAAATGGATTGCTTAGATAGTTAGACAAAGCAATACACAAGTCAAGAATGAACCAGTTTTAATGCATGTTTAGAAACTATAGCTCCACATATTTGCAGAAGTTAAAAACTCTTTAATGCAAAGGTTTCTGTGTGTGATTCTTTCTAAGGAAACCACATTCACTCAACTAATTTGTAAAATACCTCCATCACCTGACATGCTTTCGACCCCATTTGTAGCGATATATCTTTATTTAGCTTATGCTTAGCAGAGTGGACCATTTAAAGACCTGTTTTTGCAAACCTTGACTACCACCTGAACCAAATGGATTACTCAAAGGGTGATAACTGCAGTATTTTATATTTATACACTACTTCCATGACAACACAATCACAACAGCTAAGAAAGCAGCTGCCGCTTTCCTCTTACTGGAGGACTGATAGCTTGTCTTGGTATTTACAATGCCGTTAGTTATTTATAATGGTTTTTGCCCATTAGCGTGTGAGGCACACTGAAAAGCAGTTTGTCTGCTGGAGAGCAGAGAGAGTCACGACATGGAATCTGCTGAAGGAGCTTAGCTTAGTTCCTGAATGATTAACATTAATGAGAGGAAAATAGTGAATGAAATCTAGTGGCGTGTGTGTGTAATAAGTATGTTAACAAAAACCACTGGGCAGTTACAGTTTGGGAGTATGTATAAATGAACACAATAATAAGCATAACTTAGCATTCACTATTGAAAAGGACTGACTTGATCAAAATTGTCATCTGGTTGTGAGCAACCAGATGGATGAATCTTAGGAGTTAGGGTTTGCCATGACCACCTATCATGAGGGCGTAGATTCTTGGATAGTGTAAATTGGGGTGGTCCTATTCCTCTTAATGGAGCTGTGCTAGTATTCCAGAATCTGAGGTCTGATATTTGTCTACGCTTATTCTTTAAACATATTAATAAATTAAATTTCCCTCTGTAGACATGCCTAACTACTATACTTATATGGCCCCCAAAGTCATAATTTGTAATGTATTTATCCTCATAACACATGTGAGGTAGGAAAGTACTATTATCCCCATTTTACAGATGGGTAGCTGAAGCAGAGAGAGGCTAAGTGACTTGCCCAAGGTCACACAGGCCAGCTGTGGCAGAGCAGAGACTTGAGCCCAGGTCTCCCAAGTCCTTGGCTAGGGTCCTAATCACTGGACATCCATCCTCTTGTTTGTGTGCATATATTTGTTTCTCGTTGTATCTCAGATCATTACGGCCTGAAACAAACCCAACCATTCAAAAAGTGCTTCTTTGCAAAATTGCAGCTGCACACAATGTTGACATGTCATTGCAAAGCCAGTGAAAATTGCCTGAGCTAACTGGTAATATTTCCCACTTGTGAACAAGCACATCATGCCCTTGCCATAATATCAAAACAACCATCTGCAAGGAGCCTTGAATCATTCTGTATTCTCATAATCCTAGCTCTCTCCCTTTTTCACAGTGTCTTTTCATTAAAAGGTGCCTGAACAGTCTTAAAGGCTGTTGTACGTTTTCAACTGATATCCAAATCTGGTGTCTGATTTGCCTGAAGTCCTCACATTTGACATCTGTGTGTAAGTGTAGAAGACATGGAGGGATTTCCTGAATTAGGTAGTGAAATGCTTCTGTAGGTCCATTCACAAAAATAGAAAACAGCATTGATAGTGAGATTTCCAGCAACAGAGAATACTGCAACCCTTTGACTGATGGTGACTATACACCCAAGTGCATTCATATCACGGCTTCTGCTCTGGTTGGCCACAAATATCAGCCTCATCTGCATTTGTGTCAGTGTCTCACATACACAACTCTGGGCCTTCTTTCATATTGCCCCTTTCCCATGGAACATCCTTCAAATGCCTCTTCAAAGCCTACATTTGCTGCTCCACCTATAAGAGCCCCACTGATTGATATGGCTAGGGGTGCATCTGGGTAGTGAACACATCTAGACCAGGGATGGACTAGATAATACTTAGTCCTGCCTTGAGTGCAGGGGACTGGACTGGATGACCTCTCGAGGTCCCTTCCAGTTCTATGATTCTATGATTTTCTAATTATAGTGATTTTTAAAAGCTAATTTCTGTAAAGACTGTATATATTTGATTGTATCCCTCTTCTCTTGTGCTTTGTTTATGCCATGTCTTTTAAGTCCCTGTTTCAACAAAGCACGGGCTTCAACCCATCCCTATTCAACAAAGCACTTCATAGTCACAGATTTCAAGACCAGAAGGGACCGTTTTAATTTTTTAATGTCTCATTGAAGTCAGCGGGACTTAAGCAACGTGCTTAAATATAAGCACGTTGCTTAAGTAAGTGCTTTGCTGAATCTGGGAAAAGCGTTGTTATTCAGGGCAGAATTAAGGACCCATTGCCCCTCAGCCAGGTTCATTGTTGACAAAGCATGGTACTAGCACCTGAAGGAACTACAGGTACGCTGACACATGTATGCCTGTGACCATATATTAGCTTAATTAGGACACTAGAATTGTTTTCCCTAGGCTGGCACAAAGCTACCCCTTTTATTTATTTTTTTCATTATTTTTTTACATTAATATAAATTTACATATTACATTTTATATAGTTTTTGTTGTTTGTACTTTATACTTGCTAGTTTGAACCAAACATTTTTTTTCTTTATTTTACGAGGGGTTTGTGTGTTTTTTGTACTGTTTCCTAGGAATGTGTTGATGCAGTGACTTGGGTATTCTGGGTGTTTCTGTACCGTTCTTTTAGGTCAAGAATGTGCTTACTTGGTGTTAGCCAATACCTGGTGTGTTGCTAGTTTGCCAAGGCCAGGCCTACTCTGGTTTACAGCTTTGGCTCACGCTGTTAGTTAAGCCAAGGTCTCCAGCAAGGCCTACACCCATCTCTTTGCTTTAGCTTTCCCTTTGTGCCAATGAGAAATGTAGCAAACAAACATTTTAAAAAAAACAACAACCTCACTTGGAAGTAGGTTAGGAGTGGAAGTACAATATCAGCGAAGTACCTGAACATTTGCCACATATATTGAAAAGAGAGACAGTAAAGAAAACTTGTTTCAGATTAGAACTGCTCCAGATTTGAGGGGCACTCATGTACCTTCTTGGCAGATGGAGTGGAGAATGCCATCTGTGGAAACCTTTATAGATGACATGGTATGCAGTGTAACAATATAGTCATGAAAAGTGTCCAACTTCTTACATGTGCGTATGTATGTTGGAAGGCTAGTGCAGGGGCATTGCTGCTCTCTATACTTGTACAGGAGATAAAGGGCCAGATCCAAAGCCTATTGAAGTCAATAAGTCTTTCAATTGGTTTTGAATCAGGGCCTAAAAGAGAGACTTCCTTGCATCTTTTATGGCATCTACATTCACTTTAAATTATAAAAAATGTTTGAAACTAAGCCTACACATGTGAACTGACTCTTACTACTACTTTTACTTCTGGACAGGTCATGTTGTTCATTGGTTCAGAGAGGTCAAGGTCAATGTGGTAACCATTCGGCGCTACAAGAGTTTGCTTTCCCATGCATGTGGCATCATGGATTTATGACTGCCTAAGAATGACAATTCAGTGTTGTGGGAGGAGATTTGGTGATCATGCCTCCCAGGCAGATTGGAAATCACCTCCCCCTTTAACATTCAGGTCTGTAAACGGGGAGATTAAATGGAATTACTCAGTCTCATTTAGTATTTTAATTGTGTATTAATTTGACTTAGTTACTGAGCAGTAACTACTTTATGCATTCCTAATGTAATGAGCTAGTGGTGTGGGGATAAATAATACATGATGAAGTATATCTTATTGTTAAGTTTTGCTGTTTTACAACAATGTTAATACATTTGTATACAAGTCAATTAATTGCATGGTTTATTGTTGATTATGCTGATTATAAGGCTTCCAGACTTGAAACTAACAGAGTTATAACTACTGGGCCAGTGAAAATTATGAGAAAACCAAGAAAGGTAAAGGAAAACCTTAATGTAATGGGGAGTACTCAATGAAACTCAACATTGTTGGTTGTTGGAGGTATCATGTGAACCATGAAAAATTGAGGGTTTTTTTTCCGCATGAGACCATAATCCAGACCAAATTTGCTCAAAATTCTGCCCAATGTCCTTTATTATTTTATCATTGTAGCACCTAAGAGCCCCTGTCATGGACCAGGACCCCCGTGTGCTAGGTGCTGTACAAACACAGAACAGCCAGTCTCTGCTAAATGAGTTCACAGTTCTTCATGGTACAACAAGCGAACAAAAAGATAGGAAACTAGTTCACTCTTAATTATGAATAGGTGAACAGGTTAAGAAAATGAGATGGAACAAACACAAAGTTCTTAGAAGGTTGAGACTGGTTCTGTCATGCATCTTTTACTGCTACATCCAAGGTATTTTTTACTTCCAATAAGTCTCTTATCTTTTGTTGTTATAGTGCAAAATTAATTAATGGTGGAACTTCAGGGGGTCTGTCAACCACTGATAGACTCATTGTTGTCTTCAATATCTTGTGAGCCCTAGAGATTAGGAAGGAGTACTGCCGAAAAGAATCTGGGGGTAATAGCGGATCACAAACTAAATATGAATCAACAATGTAAAACTGTTGCAAAAATAGCAGACATCATTCTGGGATGTATTAGTAGGAGTGTTGTAAGCAAGACATGAGAAGAAATACCTCTACTCTACTCAGCACTAAGTGGAGTCGAGTACTGTGGCCAGTTCTAGGCACCACACTTCTGTAAAGATGTGGACATATTGGAGAAAGTCTAGAGGAGAGCAACAAAAATGATTAAAGGTTTAGAAAACATAAGGAAAGATTGAAAAAAGACTGGGTTTGTTTAGTCTGGAGAAGAGAAGACTGAAGGAGGACATAATAGCCTTCAAGGATGTAAAAGGTTCTTTAAAGAGGAGGGTGATAAATTATTCTTCTTATCCACTGAGAACAGGTCAAGAAGTAATGGTCTTAAATTGCAGCATGGGAGAGTCAGGCTAGATATTAAAAAACATTTCCTAACTGGGTAGTAAACACTGGAACAAATTACCTAGGGAGGTTGTGGAATCTATCAATGGAGATTTTAAAACAGGTTAGACAAACCTGTCAGGGATGGTCTGGATAACACTTAGTCCTGCCTCAGTGCAGAGAACTGGATTAGATTTGAGGTTCTTCCCAGTCCTATGTTTCTATGATTGTCCATTATCATAAAGGGGGCTGGGGGACTCATTCTGGAGCAACTTTGAACTGCCATCGTGCCAGAGAACACAAAATGTGACTAGAGCCGCTGGACAAAGAGCAGCAAGAATATGCCAGACCTGATGGATAATCACAAAAGTTTGGGGACCCTGGTGAGGGATTAGAGATTGGATATGGGCATAAGCACTTCCTCTGGTGTGATGCAGTGGAGACTGGATGATCAGGGCCCATTCGGTGACAGGGGGAAGGAGCTGGAATTAGAGAGAGTGAAAAATATGGAAAGTGGAGGAGAGGTTTGTATCAGTACCCCAATTTGGGGTCATATTTTGAATCCTATTTGAATTTTTGGTAGGTCAGTCATCAATGACTAGGGGCCAGATTCTACCATACTTACACATATGAAATAGTACCTAATTCTATAAGCACCATCGATTTCAATGGGGTTATTTGAGGAGTTTTGAACTGTAATACACTCCTGCATACTGTAAGGGTGGCATAATCTGGGCCTAATTATTCTCCTTTTATTTAAGATAAGAATCCTTTTGAAACTTAGAATCCATGATCCATCAGGAGCAGTAGACTTTTTAGTACACTAACCATCCAGCATGGTGTGCAATTAACAGGGAAAATCCGCACATAAAGACATAATGCAAAGATGTACAAGCAGCACGTCGGGTTGGAAGAGGAATGTTGTGCATTATTAACAGCAGACTGATTGATTCTGCTCTTGTAGAACGAGGCTGACATACCATATAACAAATTGCGAGTGTTCTGAAGTCTTCAGCACAGCATCTAGAAAAATTACTTAAGTACCTGAGCGATCTTCATATGTTAATAGCTGACTGCAGCAAAAAGAGTCTGTTATCACTGGAATTTTGAAAAATATATTAGGAACTAGCACTGTACACAGTAGATTGCCTTGCACTTTGGAAATAAGCCTGAGGCTTTTGTTCTCAATGTGTCAGACTTGAATTCTCCCAGAAAGCTCAGAATTGTAGGTCTTGTTCTTTATTACTTTAACTCAATTGGTACTTTATATAACACAGGAGGGAAAAAAACTAGGTGGCACAGTAGATTTCTATGTACATGGTGTATTCTTAGGTCACCAGTGAAAGTGAGCTTCTTGGAAAAATTGAAAATATTACTTAGATTGCAAGCTCTTTGGAGCAGGGACTGTCTTTTTGTTCTGTTTGTACAGCCCCTAGCACAATGGGGCCCTGCTCCAACAGTGTTGTCTTAAGTGCTATGGTAATACAAATAGTAATGGTATATATTGGGACGTAACATCTATCATGTTTGAGATATTAATGTATTGGATTATTGAAACAAGGGGCTAGTGCCTCCGCTGGTGTAAACTGGAAAAGCCTTGTGGACTTCAATGGACCTATAACAATTTACACCAGCTGAGGATCTGGCATTCTTTTATATTATTGGTACCCTATTTAGGAAACTATTTATCATGCACTATAGTGCTATACAATGCGCTTATACTTCTATGTTACGTATAATCTTCTACATCAGCTTGTCAAAATGGCTTCTTTTAAGTAGGATTGAAAGTTGTTAATTCAGAAAGTCAGACATTTCTTCCCCTGGGGCTTATCAGCATACAGCACTACTTGTTGTTGTTAACTGGGATAATGTTAGCAATGGAGAAGGAAACATATGAGTCACAAAGAAGAGCACAGAATGCAGGGTAGCCATTTTCCTGTTACAACATTGTGGACAAGGGTAAACACACATATGCACATGCACACACTGTGTGTGTGTGTGTGTGTGTGGTAGTGCCATGTCTGTCTTTAATGATGTTTGTTGATCTTTTTGTCTTCCTTAAAAATTCTTTCTGACCATTATATCACATGCTCTCATTTCGCGGTCCTGCTGCTCACAATAAGGGTGGCTTACTGTGATATCACAGTCCCATCGTCTGGGGAATGGTGAGTGGGAGGGAAGAAGAGGAAAAAATGGGAGGATAAAATGAATACACGAGAGAGAAGACACAAAGAAAAGAGAAATAACTATCTCTGATGTCACATGCCAAACAATCCATAAATTCTTCAAGGACACCAGCTAAAATCATGTATTATTGTTGTTAGTATTTTATTAATGTTTGCTCTTGGGGCCCCTTACTTGAGCTGGATTACCATATTCCAATCCAGTTCAGTTTAAGGAAGGCTGCCAGAATCCAGTCCTTAATTGTTGAACATTGCTTTATAAATGAAAAGCATTATAGACCATACATTCTAAGTATTATTATTGGCATATGCCACTGTAGGCTCCAGGGTAAAGTTACTGGAGTTGCATCCATTTACATCCTGTTTAAATTTGGCCCATATGGTGCAAAGTATTGGCTTAAATTTGAAAGCATATGTAAAATGCATAAATGTAGAATAAAGTGCTGGATAGCTTACTTCCAGAGTCAGATCGACGTTATAAATCAAACTGCAGGAGAGCCATCATTCAACTCATTAACAGTTAGAAGATTAATTACAGGGCTATTAAATATTTGATTTAATTAAACCTAACATATTTAAACATTGTTTTTTCAAACGTTTTCTTGTTAGAGTGGCTAAATGCACAAATTACTGAAGTGTGGGTTGTTGGCAAGAAATAAAACCACATGCCTTTCTCTTCCCAGGATGTTCTCAACAGTTTCTTACCCAAATACCCAGTAGGTGGTAATAATGACTGCTATTACCTTGTACAGTTTACCTTATTATTTTTCTAGATTTGTGTACATAACTAGATTGACAGAATCTTGAACTGAACAGGGTCTGAGTAAATTCACTTTGTTTATTCTAATACATTCCATTCCCAAACCCATTTGCTTGTTAACTACGTTAAACAACTTCCAAAATGAAATGCTTGTGCTTATCATGTTAGGAATTCTCCAAAGGCCCTCATTGTGATCGGAAGCCATGTCAATTGGTGGCACAACGTCCTGCGCAGGGGACTTAAGAAAGAATGAGAGAGACCAGTTAGAAAAAGGTATCATGAGTAATAATAAAGTAGTAGTTTAGCAGTGCTAGAACACTATGAAAAGTATTGCTATGCAGATGGTATTAAAGAGGAGGCCTTTGGCTTTTTCAGCCATGGGATGCTGCTCCAGGAAGGAGGACTGTTGGGAAGAGATGGGGTCCACCTGACCAAGAAGGAGAAGAATATTTTCATGCACCGATTTACCAATCTAGTGAGGACAGCTTTAATCTGTGTTCAAAAGGGGCATGTGACAAAAGCCAATAGGTAGTTAAAAAAGTGACCTTAACAGAGGGCTAGATGTTGGGGCAAAAAGAAAAATTACAATAGGGTTGCAGGAACAACAAGCGATAAAAATGGAGGAATTTGCTCAACATCTTAGATGTCTAATAAACAAATGCAAAGAGTATGAGGAATAAAGAAGAATCACTGGACGTATTAGTATATAAACTAAATTATGACTGAATTGGCATCACAAAGACTTGATGTAATAAATCTCATGACTGCAGTATTAGTATAGAATGGTAGAACTTGTTCAGGAAAGACAGGCAAGGAAGAAAGAGAGGAGGTGTTGCATTATACACCAAGAAAATAAAAATATATTCTCTGCATCTCACCACAAGGAGGTGAGAGGCAGACAAGTTAAGTCTCAGGTGAAGATAAAAGGAGAAAAAAACAGGATGATGTCATGGTAGGGGTCTACTAGAGACCAAATCAGGAGGAGGAGGTGGATAAGTTATTTCTAGACGTATCCAAAACACAAAACTTGGTAGCAATGGGGGACTTCCATTACCCAGGCATCTGTTGAAAGAGTAATATGGCAAAACAAAAAGTTCTTGGAATGTATTAGGGACAACTTTTTGTTTCAGAAAGTGGAGGAAGGAACCAGGCAGCAGCCATTTTAGACTTGATCCTGATTAACAAGAACGAATTAGAGATGAATCTGAAGGAAGAAGGCAATTTGGGTGAAAGTGATGATGAAAGGATAGATTTCACAATTTTAAGGGAAGGAAGGAGAGTGGCAAAATAAGGAGAATGGACATCAAAAAAGCAGACTTTAACAAACTCATAGAATGGGTAGGTAATGTCCCATGGGACAAAAATCTGAAGGAAAAAAGGAGTGCAGGAGAGCTGGCAGTTTCTCAGAGACAGTGTTAAATGTGCAACAGCAAACTATTCTGATATGAAGGAAAGATAAGAAGAACAGCAAGATGCTAATGGCTCCATCAAGACCTCTTTAGAGCTTTGCAAAAAGACGAAAGATGCACAAATGCCTAAAGACAAGTGTGACGGTACCTCTCATAAGGCTTTATGGGAATATGACATAACTGGAATATGTTTTGTGCTGCCTGTGTCATGTAACATATCTCTGTAAAGGTTATGGTCTACTATAGCTATTCATCCTATTTGTACACATATATCATTTTGTACTTGATTTCTAAATCAGCTTTGTGAGGCATTTGGTCAGCTTCTTTAGGAAGGAATTCACAAGGTTTAGTACCCGATCAGGAAGCATATGGGGAACAGTGCATCTTGGAATGCTCCAATCCACATAAGTCTTCTTGAAGACATACAAGATACCATGTGGACAATGGCTTCTGCCTGTAAAGATCGTGAGTCATGCATGGACATGTGACTTGCCCAGGTGACTCCAGAACTCCATCGTGGAGTTGGACTTTTGCATAGGAGTGAGGAGGGGGGTCTTCACCCACAAAAGAAAGTCTATTTAAACCCGTGGGAGACCCCTCCATTTTGTTTTCAGCTGGCTAAAGAGGGAGCCTCTCCACCCCCCAGAATACTTGGAAGAAACTGGAACAAAGGGGTGTGAGTGATTGCTGGACCCAGGCTAAAAGGATATTAGCCTGTAAAAGGGAGCATTCTGGAACTGGTGAGGATCTTATCTGTATTTAGTTTGATTAGACATAGATTTGCGCATTTTATTATTTTGCTTGGTGACTTACTTCGTTCTGTCTGTTACTACTTGGAACCATTTAAATCCTACTTTCTGTATTTAATAAAATCACTTTTAACTTATTAATTAGCTCAGAGTATGTATTAATACTTGGGGAGCAAACAACTGTGCATATCTCTCTATCAATGTTATGGAGGACAAACAATTTATGAGTTTACCCTGCATAAGCTTTATACAGGGTAAAACAGATTTATTTGGGTTTAGATCCCATTGGGAGTTGGGCATCTGAGTGTTAAAAGACAAGCACACTTCTGTGAGCTGCTTTCAGGTAAACCTGCAGCTTTGGGGCAAGTAATTCAGACCCTGGGTTTTTGTTGGAGCAGATGGGTGTGTCTGGCTCAGCAAGACAGGGTGCTGGGGTCCCAAGTTGGCAGGGAAAGCAGGGGGCAGAAGTAGTCTTGGCACATTGGGTGGCAGCTCTCAGTGGGTTTCTGTGATTCAACCTGTCACAACAAGCATGAAAGAATAGCACAAATATATAAGGACAAAATCAGAAAAGCTAAGGCACAAAATGAGTTACACCTAGCAAGGGACATAAAAGGCAATAGGAAGAGGTTCTATAAGTACATAAGGGTAAGAGAAAGACAAAGGAAAGTGTAGGCCCTCTACTCATGGGGGAAAGAGCTAATAATGGATGACATCAACAAAGCTGAGGTGTTTCAGGTCTCTTTTTTTCTTCAGCCTTCACTAAAAAGGTAAATTGTGGCTAGATCCGTAACACAATTAATATTAACGAGGGGCTAGAAATCAAGCCAATACAGGGAAAGAACAGGCTAAAGAATATTTAGATAAGTTAAATATATTCAGAAGTTGGCAAACCTCAATGAAATTCTTCCCTGGTATTTTAAGAACTAACTGAACCAATCTTGGAACTGGTAGCAGTTATCTTTGAGAGGTTACAGGAGACAACTGAGATCCCGCAGGACTGATGAAGGGCAAACATAGAACCTGTCTTTAAAATGGGGAACAAAGAGGACCCAAAGAATTATAAACCAGTCAGCCTAACTTCAATACCTGGAAAGGTACTGGAACAGATTATTTAAAAATCAATTTGTCGGCACCTAGAAGATAAGGTTATAATTAATAGCCAGCATGGATTTGTCAAAAACAAATCATGCCAGTCTAGCCTAATTTTTCTTCTTTGACATGGTTACTGGTGTAGTGGGTGGGGGAATGTTGTAAACATGATATACCTTGATTTTTAGCAAGGCTTTTGACGTAATCTCACATGGCATTTTTATAAGCAAACTAGGAAAATATAGTTTAGAGGAAATTACTGTGCACAACCGCTTGAAAGATTGTACTCAAAGAGTAGCTATCAATGGTTCACTGTCAACGGGGAGAACAGAGAGAGAGGGACTGCAGGGAGCAGTTGTGAATCCAGTACTAGTCAGGAATGTCATTCATGACTTGGGTATGGAGTGGAGAGCATGCATATAAAATGTACAGCTGATACCAAGCTAGAAGAGGTTGCAAGCACCTGGGAGAACAGGATTAGAATTCAAAATTATCTTGACAAATTGGAGAATTGGTCTGAAATCAACAAGATGAAATTTATTAAAGAGAGATGCAAAGACTGATTTGGGGTTTTCAGCTTGAGCAGCATCCACACTGCAAAATTACATGGCTTGACCCTAATAAGACAAAGGTGTGTGTGTTTGTGAGAGTGGAGCGCGTCTGAGCCCAGGTTTACAATGCAGTGTAGACATACCCTTTGGGACAGGGAACATATCTTACTCCATGTTTGTAAAAGGCCATATAAACTTATGGCTCCATACGTATAATGGGCCAGAAGCTCAGACAGTGTAAATTAGTAGAGTTCTATCAACCTCCTGGGGGTATACAGATTTTACACTAGCTGAGGCTCAGACCTATGATTTTTGATAATAGAAATTACACATACAGTTCATATATGCATAATATAAATTGGGGGCGCCATGGTGCAGATCCTCAAAGGAGTATAGGCTCCTGACTTCTATTGATTTAATGGAATTTCTTCATATGCTGCATTATTGTCCCTGAAGTCAATCAAAATCTTGTTTGATAGAAATTGTTAGTGCAGACACCCTATTCCTTATATCCCTTGGAAGACAGCTCTTTGAACAAAACAGTTCTTCAGATTTTCTTTATTAAAAATGGATAGAAATTACATGTGAAATATACATGTGCTATCTCTCTGCTTTGCTGCAAAGAGAAGACCAAATGAGAATTTGCAAGCAGAAAGGAAATTGGCCAGTGTGCTGCTTCAAAGAGACCAATGAAATATATCTGTATTCTCCTTAGTTAAGTTCACATACTGGATGTTATTCCAAGACTTTCTTGGTATATATCTAAAATGGGAAAACATGAGATCTATGCTAAACGTCTTTGGGGACAAAACTCCAGGTAGCTGGCCCCTTTGAACGTGACTGAAATAGGCCAAATGGTAATCTTGGTTGCACTGGTGTAAAACCAGAGTAACACCATTGGTTTCAGTACAGTTGCTTTGGATTTATACTGAGGCAACCAAGTTTACCATCTGGCCCAGCGTGTCTAATATACCATTCAAAGTGGCAGACCGTATGCTCAGCTCCTCCACCTACCAGCTTAATTTTCCATTGGGGTTTTGGCAGAGGGTTCCACCGTTTTTTCTCCTGTGATAGTATCTCACTACAGTGAGTGCCTGCATCACAAAAAAGATACTGCTTGGGTACATGTAAGTAACAACAGTGTCTCTAAGGCTACAGTCATTTTAGATACATTTACATATGGATCTATCGGCCTGAACTGTCAGATATGTGAAGGCCCTTTATACTGGTCTAGCTGTGTATGTAAAGGGATATTAAAATGGGCTTAAACATAACTTATGCCCTTGTTACTCATTTATACCTGTGGTATAACTGAGAATTCAGGCACGTAGGTCAAATGCTGGTGCAACTCCATTGGCTTCAGTGGAATTATGCCAGCAGAGAATTTGGCCCATAACTTTTATTATTGAAAGGACACATCCATCTTCTGCTGTAGATGAGGTATTTTTAGCTGTCTGATGCTTCCAGTGGTAAAGACAGCTAGTAATGACTGATTAATATAAACAGTGTATATGACAGAAATAAATGGCAAGCAGAAAGCCTGAATTAAGAACAAATTCTTAAGAGTCTCGTGTGTGTTGTATGAAAAGCAAATAGGATTACCCCAGACTCAGCACCAGGCTCTTATTAAGACATAATTTTCTGTGTAAGAAGGTAGTTGTACAAATCTTGCAATGATGGATACGTACATGAAAATCCAAAGGGTGAACCATCTTCCCCAGCAGAAGTCAAATGCGGGAGATGGAAAACATTTCTCTGCTTTCATGGCATCATTTATCATTATCCTGACACTGCATCAAGAGTTAATTAAGACTTGTTTCCATTCTGTCTGAACAGATGATCCAGAGCCATGTGTGTACACGTTTTGGGCTGTTGTGGTTTTTTTTTTTGAGCTTTGTGCTTTTTATCTCTTGGATTCTGTAGTTCTTACAGAGATGAAAGGGATAAATCCTCTTAACAAATTCTATCCTCTTTTTCACAGTCCCTCCCTTCTGGCCCTCAAATTGCTCACCGTCATTGTGGGAACAGGATAACTAAGCAATCCTCTCTCGCTTGTTTGCATGCCCTCTCTCCAACACCCAGCAACTACGCAGCCACCTGTTTGACATATTTTGAAATCTTATGCCTGTCAGGCAAGAATGCTGCTGTTCCATTTTACTAAACTGAATAACAAATGTTTTGACTTTCTTGCTCTATAAATCGGGTCCCCAGGAATAGCTCTCAGACCTTGAGTAAATCCGAATCACTCAAACCCAGAATTAAAATACACCACACCATCTAAACTTCAGGTTTATCTTATAACATTACTTACAATTGCCAGGAGCACCAGTTGTGTATGCTTTGGGGTTTAGCATCATTTCCATGTACGCTTTTTGCCATTCAAAAGTCTGCATCTGCCGACATGTCTGATACCACCACAGTTATTCCCTAATCCAAGTATAGGGGGGACTGTGATATCTCAGATACCACTGGGGTAACTCTTAGAAAATGTTGAGCCAGATCTTCTGGATGGATTTTGCTGCCCCTGGTGTAGAACCTCAGGTTACTAATCTGGTCCCAAGGATCAGTTTAGAGCAAGAGCCCACAAGTGCTCTATAATCCCCAAGTAGCCCATCTTTGATGTACATTCCCACTCCATCAGCACACGCTGACCTGGTGAGGTGGATCCCATTCTTTAATGTTGCCCTTTATAAAGGCTGTGAGCTTGTTTTATTAGGTATATCTATGGGAAATGAATTCCCCAATCCTTTTGTATGCATGGAATAAGCTACCCTATGCTGATATGAAACTTGACTGGTGGGATCCTGATAGTGAGAGACCAGAAGTGAATAATCAATGGAATTGTTATGAATTTATATGAAGATGAGACCAGAATTTGCCCCCCAGCTCCATCCTTTCTATTCTACTTATTATGTAGAAATCCTGTTTGGTTAGCAATGATCATTAGCTGGCCATGGCAAATTAGCCACTACCCATTCTCTCTTCCCCATCAAATGGCAGTCACACGGAGAGAATAATACATTTATATATGCTGCAATTTAGTGTCTTTTTATGATGTTCTATTCAGTAATGGGCTGATTTCCAAGAGGGCTGAGCAACTGAAGCTCCCACTGAAATCAATGGGAGCTGCGGCTGCTCCCTCCCTTTGAAAATCAGACCATAAGTGCCTTCATTTGTGTCCTTTGTGTTATTTCTAGAGAATAGGCTGTAGTGTGCAAGGTGTGATACTGCAGCCCATTGTGAAAGCTGATTTTCATGTACTGTACAACCTGTAATCTTGACACCATTGTGCTAAAAATCAATAAAGAGAAAGTTGGGGAGGAGGACTTTGAACTTAATGGAATTTTAACAAACTTTGGCATGGCATTGGCTTTTCTTTCGGAATGACCTTTCAGTGTCTTACCCCATCAGCATAATGTGCTAACAATTGTATTGAATTACAAAATGTGTCCCAGACACTCTGTGTTAATGGAAGGGATTATTAGCACATCATTTGGAGTTTTCCACTCTACTAATTTCTGCTACATCTTCTATTTTGGTCATTTGCCCTACATTTTATGAACCACATCAGTATCCCACATTTCTTCTCTGTTGCATTGAGGCCGAGGTGCAAGGCTCCTTTAGTCAAATTTCCACTGCAATTCTATTAGCCTGGTCTGCTAAGCAGTTAGAAAAAGAGCCACAAAATGAACTATGCTAGAATAGAATTCAGTCCATTAGCAGTTACATCTATGAAAGATTAGTTACATCTAGTAATTTTTAATCACATCTATTCATTACTTTCCTCCCCACACTTAGAATTAATATTGCTACCTGATGCCTGTGATTTCAGTCAGTAGCTGGGATTTTCAAAGGACCCTAGGGAGCTGGAGATGCACCTCCCACTGAAAGAGTTGGGGACCTAGTAGAGCCAACACTCTTAAACTCCTTTGAAAATATTAGCTCATAAAGGTTACACCAGCAGAGCATATTTTCCTAAGGTCGTAGTCAAGAATTTTAGGAAACTTGGGCCTTGTCCATGCTGGGATTTTATACACCATCCAGATAGCTGCACAAGAGCAAGTCCTAGTTGTTGTTGATGCAGTGCACAAAGTGTAGCCAGGGGATGCCCCGCTGGTGTAAACCCCAGTTTATGCAGGTGCATTGTGTCTAAACTAGGAGTTTGCACTGGAGCAGCAACATTATTTTATCAACACACCTCCCTTCCCAACAAAACACAAATATAACCCCAACAAAAGCCAGCAAAAATAAGGCTTTTCAGTAAAGAAGCTAATGAAATATTAGTATGTTGTGAAGACAGTAACACTGAAAATAAATGTCCTCCTTATTTTCAAAGATTTTAAAGTCAGAAGAGACTACTGTATTACAGTCCTCTAGTCCAGTGGTCTCAAACTTTTTTTCCCCATGGACCACTTGAAAATTGCTGAGGGTCTCGGTGGACCACTTAATGACCTTTCCAAATGTTGTTTGCACTGTTAGCTAACTATTGTAAAGCGCTTTGGATAAAAGCTCTATATAAAAAAATCATAATATTTTTTGTTCCACAAATAAAAGCACACAACTCATATTTTAATACCAGTAGTCTTACCTTTCTAATGCGATGCATGTGCCCTCTCTCGCCCTCCATGGCAGCCCCTGACCTGGGGCTTGGAAGAGGGGGATCTCTCCCTTGTCACAGCAGCCACAGAGCTTAGGCTGGGAAGAAGGGGGGGTTCTCTCCCCAGCAGCCACATTCCTGGAGCTGGGGAAAGTCGCCTCTTTCTCTGGCCGCCACAGCCCTGCACATCCCAAATTCCCCTCACACCCTCTTCTCACCCCACTGCCACCTACCCCTTATTCCCCCAAGGCCACCACCTCACTTTACATGTGCATCTTCTCCAGGGTCCAGGTACCTAATTAGTGGAGCTACGCCTGTGTGGCTCCACTAATTAGGTGGGTGGTCCTATATTCTCTTGTGTGCGGCCACCCAGGTGCGCACCTTAGAGGGAACTATCCGCAGACCACCTGACTGGAGCTCATGGACCACAGTTTGAGAACCTCTGCTCTAGTCTTATCTCCCGCATAATTCAGACCCTTGAATTTCACCTTGTTGTTCCTGTTTTTATCCCAACCATCTTGTGGTTGAAGTAGAGAATCTTTTTTAGAAAGACACCGAATCTTCACTGGACTTCAAATGATGAAGAATTTACCATGTCCCCTGGTAATCTATTCCAGTGGTTAATTACCCTCACTGTTAAAAATAGGCATCTTATTTCCACATTGTTTTCTATTAATGATGTTTTACATAAACTTTTTGGCTGTGAAGAAAACAGTGGGGTATATTCGCTTCTTTCAGTGGCACTCAGTAGGCGCCATAGAAACGGGGAGGGGGTTAGAGATAGAGGGACTGGCGCTGCTGTGACAGCTGGAATGTGTCTGATGAGATGGTTAGTCATGCTCATCCATAAACGTCTTTCTCTGGGAGCATATTAAAATTGCGGCTATTCTTAGACCAGACAGAAAGGTCCCTTACAATTCCTCCTCAGAACTAGCTCCACTTTATCAGATTTGTTTTTAAGAAGCGGCTTTCTTGGCTAGGTCAGTTCACTAGGTGTCATTGGGCTTTCAGAGGAGATGTGAAACTGAGCTCCCAAAGAGTTCTGAACACCAAAGATCCCACAGCATTTTTTTTAGATGGTTCCTATTTGGGCAATTAGGAGAATTGAAGGTAGAAAAACTGTTATTCTTCACTTACTGCTTTTAAGCCTTCATCTTACAAGGTGCTGAGCTGTCTGATCCTGATTCTCCAAACCCTAGAATTAGTACTTAACTCTGAGTACATGAGCTCTCCTATTGCTGAGGGACCTTTCTCGCTAATGTAAAATAGCTGCCACTTTAATACGAGCCAAGGGACAAGACACACATGGGTGGCATTGCCTTCAATGGCTGTTAAGCACGTGCTCTAGGTCTTTGGCATGTGTGGGTATCTCAATTTTCGTCAAGCGTCTTAACTTGTCAATTATAACTGGCAGAATTCTGCTTCTAAAACAGTTTCTCTATTTATTTTTTTTTCATATTTTCAACAAAACACTGAGCTCTTGTACTTAAATATAATGTTCTAAAACCTGTAATTAAAAAAATTAATAAGTGAATAAATATAGTTAATGCTGCAGGCAACATTTGAGTCAGCTGAACTGTACGTTAGATGAATGAACACATGGTCTAATTTCTGATTAGACAAGTGAGCTGCAGCTCATGGTACCATACTAAAAATAAACCAAGCACAAAGGAGCTAGAGGGGACTTGCTGGGGCTTGTGTGAGCCCCTTTGGATGTATGTGTTTTTTTGTTTAAAATGTAATATACGTTGCTTACATTTGGGGTGTATGCCAGGAATCAACTCAGTAACCCTCTGCGAAAATCCCAGGCTGAACCTGTGCTTGGGGTGTGTGGGGGTGTGTGTGTGTGTGTGTGTGTGTGTGTGTGTGTGTAAAAAAGAGAGAGAAAGGGTGGGGAGGAACTCACTCTTGCAAAAGATAAGAATGACCCTGTACCTCACATCTTTCAGAAAGCAATGCAAAACTAATTCCTACATCTTAGCTTCCCCCAAATGAGTTCTCCACACACAGCAGACCCACTAAACTGGGGCGGGGGGAGGGGGAGAAGAAAGAGCTTCTAATGTGAGGACTGAAAGGGACTGTCAAAGTGTGATTGCTATTGTTATTTGTGTTTAAGTGTTTGGGAGGCTCTCGGATATCTGGAAATGGCAGCCAGATAAGTGCTTAGACAGACGAAGAGAAAACAAGGTGTTCAAACGCAAAGGAGAGACATATGTCAAAGGCTGGCTTTCTGCTGGTTTTCTGCTACTTTAACCTTTGTTTGGAAATGTGTTATACACAAAATGAGTCAGAAGGCAGTTGGCATGAGGGGGAGTATGGAAAAGTGCTTATGACTAAGCCATTTTTCTTCTGTTCTAATGGATAATGTTCTGAAGTGCACAGTAACTTTCATGAATCAAATACCATCCAGATCATATTGTATAGGCACAGCTTTCAGGTTGCTCATTCCTTGTAGGGATGAGAGAGACTCACAGATCCGCTGTGTATAATCAAGAGGGGGGGAAGAGAGCATTAATGCAAGCACCATGAGAAGGACAATTGATTTGTTTTTCATGCTTACACCTATTCTTGTGATTCAATTTTGAACCCATATGGGTGGCTTCAAAAGAAAGGTGTCTCCTAGCAATTCTTTTTCTACAATAGTATAAGAGCCAACGTTTCCCACATGGACATGTGGGGTAACATCTGTACATGGCATGAAGTGCTTTTGTATGTCTCCAATCTCCCATTGTTGGTATCACATGTTCTCTGGACAACTGAGAGAAACTGTTGCTTATATACCGTGGGGCAGGACCGCAGAGTATTCTATTTGTTTACTTCAATGGAACTACACCCAGTTACCGTAACCAACGCTTTCTATCTTTCCCATTCTTTATTACTAAGTGACGTTTCATAAAACAGGATCGTTGTGTCTCAAGAGCTAATGATCTCCCATTGCTTAGTCTCCTGCCAGAATTCATAATCCGCTGTTTGTGACATCACAGTTAGTGACCTAGAAATTGTAATGTCCCAAACCAAAGGATTATGATTTCAGAAGGGGGGAAGAGGGAAACAGCAAGAGATGATGAACTTGTAGGATGCAAGGATCTGGTTTTCATGCAAATACTCTCATTAAAGAAAGAACCAGGCATGTTATTTGCGGAGGATAACTGCTATATGAGCAGAATTGTTTCAAAGAGAACATTTCCCCCCCAAAAAATAACTTTTCCATGCAGTATCCGCATTTCTTAAGGTCTCTGAGGAAATTCCATCCGCAGTAGTTTAGAAAACATGTCAGATGTATCCATGGCAGTAGTGACGCGGGCAGTGACATTGCAATGAGTTTGAAAAGTGCCCATCAAAGTTGCAAGAGTTCAAACGGAAAGGATATGAAATGTGTGTGGGGAGTTAGCCCAGCTGCTGCCCATATTAAATCTGACTCTAATAAATACTCCTAGTCCTTGACTTTCATCAACATCAGCTTACAAGTGAAGGCGCTGTGTCCAATTTCTATCAGTTATTTCTGTGACTTATTATTCATGCACAGGAACCCTAATAACACTAATTGCAATATATTATGTTTTGAGGCCCTAGTCAGGGATCAGGATCTCATTATGCTAGGCATTATACACACATATAATGAAAAAATGGATCCTACCCCAAAGAGCTTACATGTAAAGGCCCGATCCTGCAAAGACTTATACACAAGTTTACCTTTACAGATTGTGAGTAGCCTCATGGTCTTCAGTGGGCCTATTGACAATGTGTAAAGTTAACTATGTGTATAACTCTTTATGGGATCAGGGCTTAAGTATGTGAGAAACAAGTGAGGGAGCACAAGGGAGCAGTGAAATGTTTGTGATTGCTATAAAAACCATGACAGTGTGAGAAACTGAGAGTTTAAATGACTTTCCCAAGGCCATATACCAGGTAGTTGCAGAACCTAGAATAGAAGAACCAAGTTCTCAACTCCCTGCTCAGTGCTCCAGTCCACTGGGTCATACTATTTCTAGTTTAGTAGCTAGATTAAAAACGGGATGGGTAATCCTCATGTCTCTCTCTCTTCCCTCCCCCCACCCCGCAATGCACCCTTGCATCTAATGGACTAATAGATCTGTGACTACCCCCATATCATCTTCATATAAACCTGCGGCTAGATGTATTTTCTGTATGATTGAAAAATTCTTGTTTTCACTTCTGCACCTCGTCTGGTATTTCTGGCCTCTTATTTATTTATAACATCATGTCTGGTTTGAGTATGCATGTGTGTGTGAGGTGAACCATCCTCTGATATATGGAGACTTGGTAGAATGAGGCTACGTCTTCACTGGGGGGGGGGAGGTCGATTTAAGATACGGAAATTCAGCTACGCGAATAGCGTTGCTGAATTTGTCATAACCATGCCGACTTAACCCGCTGTGAGGACGGCGGCAAATGGACCTCCACGGCTTCCCCGTTGACGGCGATTACTCCTACCTGCTCTGGTGGAGTACAAGCATCGATTCGGGGATCGATTGTTGCGTCCTAACGAGACGAGATAATTCGATCCCTGAGAGATCGATTTCTACCCGCCGATTCAGGCGGGTAATGAAGACGTAGCCAGAGTCAATCACACAATAGTCTTTCAAGCATTGAAGCCCAATTTGAGTGATTACAAGATCAACTTTGACAGAATATTGGCTGTTATCATGGATAGTCTCTCAGCTACTGTATGTATAAAGCATTTTACATCTTTCCTGGAGTGTTTCCAAAATTTTGGCATATTAATTGGGAACTCAGCTTTCTCAATCTGTTTTTAGAAATCTGTGTTAACCTTTAAAATGCAGGCATTTTCTAGACTACCAGTTTAATGAACGTCTAGGAGGATCTATAGCTCTTATCTACCCTGTCTGGCAGTCTAAGTAGATAGAGGTTACTGCTTGAGAGGACATGGACCAAACTGCTTAAGTTAGGGAAGTATTTAACACAGTACAGTTAGTGGTTCAGCCTATATGCCACTTTGTTCTTTAGCAATGCTTTGTGAAAGCACTAATGGCTGTTTGGCACAATTCTTACATTCCCTCTGACTCCTAGCACAATTCATTAAGAGTATCTTCTCAGACCCAGCAAGGTACAGTGCATTTAAGGCTAAATTCTGCTCTGACATGAGTGTAAATCTGGAGTAACTCCAAAGAGTAATGCGTATGATTTACACCTATGTGAGTGAGAGCAGCATCTGTCCATAGCTTTGGGCTAGTTGGCATCTCATGAAACATTTCTAAGGAAACTTGAGATGAGCTCATCATGGAATATTTGCAATCAGCATCTGTGACTTGGGGATGCAATGACGCCTCCAGATTGCAAAAGCTCTGTTTAGGTTTTGCATTTCATTGCCACAGCTGAAGCTGAGGACTACAAGCCAATAACAAGTAATAAATAAATGAGAGCCTATGGGTGCCAGCATGGAGAAAACTTTATCTACTAATGATTTCAGGGAATAGTGAGAAGCTGGGCAAGGCTTGCAAAGGACATCTGTGATGATTTGTGGAATCAATGTACAACATATGAATTCTGTTTGAGATTATGAACTCTGTTTAAACACTTATAATTTTCTTTACTGTATTCTTGCCGCATACTCCTTGCACTAAGGTGACAAGGAGGAGGTCTTGAGTGTGTGTCTGTGAATAGGATGGTCATGGAAGACCATCAACACCTAAATAAGTCTTGCCTGAGCAGAACAATGGGATGGCTGCACCCTAGGTGAAACCAGTTTTATCCAGCATGTGTGCAGAGAGCAAGGGTTTTAAGGAATGGAAAATCCGCAGAAGGGAACAACAAGAAAGAGGTGTCAGAGCTGGGGTTTAAATGCTCAAAGGCTTTCAATGGTCTGGTTTATACCTAGAACTTAGGTCGACCTAGCTACAGGTTCTGTTGACCTGGCTGCTGCCTCTCTGAGAGGTGGATTTACTATAGCAACAGAAAAACACCTTCTATTTGAGTCCCTCCTTAACGTCTCAGGATATGTCTACACTACAGCTCTGCAATGGCATAGCTGCAGCACTTGTAATGTAGACATATCCTGAGAAGTTGATGGGGGGGGGGACGGACTCAAAGAGGCAGGTATCCTGAGCAAGAGGAGACCTGTTAATGACTGTGGGACTAGCCAAAGCTAAAGGAAGCTGGCTGCAAGGGCTGTCAGGAGACGCCATGATTTGGAAGACGAGGCTGACCTGGAGAGGAAACCTAGAACGCTGAAAGGACACTAGTCCAAATCTCCTCACTCTTGAATGTTTTTTGAGTACCTTGGTCACTGGATCCCGCTGCTGAAAAGGAAAGCTAGCCCTAAAAGCGACAGATGCCCACATTCAAAGGTGCACCATATACAGAGGCCTGTTCACAAGGTTTATTACACTGATCTCATCAGTGTGAGGACTTCATACACATCCAGGGCCGGCACAACCCATTAGGTGACCTAGGCGGTTGCCTAGTGTGCTACAATTTGGGGGGCGGCGACCGCGGCGGTATTTTGGAGCGGGACCTTCCACCGCCCAGGGCGGCAGAAAAGCTGGCGGCGCTCCTGTACACGTCACAATTAAATATGGGTCTGTAGAATTTTGAGATACAAGAAAATTAGAAGACCTAACAAAGGTTTTATTCAACTTTCTGAAACTCGTATATAAATAATATTCTGACTTGGTTCAAGACTTAGACAAAACATTGAGATCACTCTTACTTTATCCGCATCCATTGACCCTTTCATACCAATCTGGATCTCAGTAGTGAGGAAATGTTGTTTGGCTTTTATTTGCTGTTCTACACCATCTTATTTTTAATTAACTTTATTTTCCTCTCTTTTTGCCTTTTCCTCCTTTGAGGATGCTGCAAATCTGATGCAGACATCTGATCAATCCAAACTACCTGAGGGCTCTGATCTTATACTGGCTGGTGATAGATCAAAGGTATCTGCTTCCCACTACAGCCGCCAGGCAGATGGAGAAATACCAGATGTTAACAAACAGTTCATCTTATGTTTGTCCATTAACACCATGAGCAACAAATACCCTAAACCAGTGGTTTTCAAACTTTTTTTTTTTCGGCGACCCAGTTAAAGAAAATTGATGCCAATGACCCAACGGATCTGGGGATGAGGGGTTTGGGGTGTGGAAGCGACTCAGGGCTGGGGTATGGGGGTGAGGGCTGTGGGGTGGGGCGGGGCCAGGAATGAGGGATTCAGGGTGTGGGAGGGGGCTGTGGCCTGCGTCAGGGGGTTGTGGTGTGGGAAGGGTTCAGGGCTCTGGGCTGGGGGTGCAGGCTCTAGGCTGGGGCCAGGGATGAGGGGCTTGGGGGGGCTCAGGGCTGGTGCAGGGAGTTGTGGTGCAGGATGGGGTCAGGGCTCTGGGCTGGGGGTGCAGGCTTTGGAGTGGGGCTGGAGGGATGAGGGGTTTGAGGTGCTGGAGGGGGGCCCAGGTTTGGGGGGGTCAGAGCTGGGGCAGGGGATTGGGGCGCGGGGTTAGGGTGCCGGCTTACCTTGGGCGGCTCTCGGTCAGCAGCGCAGTGGGGATGCAGAAGCAGGCTTCCAGTGCTCGGGGCGGGGGCAGCGCATAGAGCCCCATGGCTTCCCCCGTCCCCCAGGTATCGGAACAGGTAGGGACTAGCCTGCCTTAGCCGGACAGCACTGCCAACGGGACTTTTAATGGCCCAGTTGGTGGTGCTGACCAGAGCTGCCGTGACCCAGTCCCTTCCATTCCGCGACCCATTTCTGGGTCGTGACCCACGGTTTGAAAACCACTGCCCTAAACAGTGCTCAGGGGAGGAGGCGGGGCAGGGGCAGGGACTTTGGGGAAAGGGGCAGGGCCGGGGCGGTGGGGAGTTGAGCACCCACCGGGAAGAGGGGAAGTCGGCACCTACGCAGGTGGGTGAGGTTCTGTGGCCTGTGATGTGAAGAAGGTCACACTAGATGATCATGATGGTCCCTTCTGGCCTTAAAGTCTGTAAGTAGACAAGGCAGATGAAGAGGGCAAGGAAGTAGTTTGGCTCCCATTTTACAGAGGGGAACTGAGGCTCAAAGAGATTGTGAACCCCCTCAAGGTCTAGGGTGACCAGACAGCAAATGTGAAATATCTGGACAGGGGAGAGGGGTAATAGGAGCCTGTATAAGAAAATGACCTATAAAATCAGGACAGCTGGTCACCGTATCAAGGTCACATAGGAGGTCTGTGGCAGAACAAGTAATTGATCCTAGATCTCGTGAGACCTAGTTTAGTTCTTTAACCAGAAGTCCATCTCGCCTCACCAGGCACAAAGCTTTCGTAAATGTGTTATATGAAATGTGCTCACATTTCCTCCTTTTTTTTATTACAGTGTAGTACTACTAGGCATATTACAGACAAGAGGAACATTTTACTATATATTGGTGAGAGCAGCAAAAATGCCCCATTGTATTTAAAGGCTGGTTCTAGTTGCTAATTCTCTCTACACTGCTATATTTTCAGGTTAGCAAGCAGATCAGTAATTGAATCAGTCGTTCATTAATTAAAGCACGACAGATGTATGCAGCAAATCTCTCCAATCATCCCTGCACGCTTACCAAGTACAGTAGGGCTGCTTCTACTGTGTCTGGTTTATGTAATGGGAACTCCGCACCTGTTTATCATTACGTTTGTGAGATAAATACATACATTAAGAGATCATTAGCCAGATGAACATGAAAAACACAATAGATGAGAGGCTTTGGTTTTCATTCTTCAAAATCCCTGAGAAATTATTTTTGTTCAAGCCATGCACAAACTATTGATGGTTACCGCTGCATGCCATTAAACCTTAAAATCTAGAGCCGCACTGATATACAGGGAGGATTTTTGTCTCTTTTTTCCTATTGGGAATTGAATAAATATTGCTAAAAAGACCTAGTTAATTTCATCCAACAGACATCCCAGGGCACGTCTTCACTACCTGCCGGATCGGCGGGTAGCAATCGATCTATTGGGGATCGTCTTATCACGTCTAGTGAAGATGTGATAAAATAGATCCCCGATGGCTCTGCCGTCGACTCCGGAAATCCACTGCGGCAAGAGGCGGAAGCGGAGTCGACGGCGGCGCGGTAGCGGTCGCCGCTGTCCTCACAGCCAGGTAAGTCAACCTATCTTAGATTGACCCCCCCCCCCCGGTAATGTAGACCTAGCCTCCGTTATGGAGCTCGTTTGCTCAAGTCTTTGCAGAAAAGTCTAGCTTCTCCCCAGCTTCTTGCTCTCCTTGAGGAACACCAACCTCCAGGCTACCTCCCCCGGGTCTTGCCCCTTTGACAAGCCCCACCACAGCACCTCACTCCACTTCTGTAGGTTTTCGGCCTTTCCTGTCCTCGGCCCCCTTGACAGAGCGCCCCTGTCAGGAGAGGATACCAAGGACTAAACTCACGGTAGCCTTCCTCATGCCTTTCTTGGCTTCATTGCTCTGAGCTCTGCCCCACAACACTAGTCATCAATATATCTTCTGCCCCTCCTGGGCTCCTCCATCCCACTCGACTTTCAGAGCAGGGAGATTCTCAGACTTCTTCCTCGCACCCTCCCCCCAAGCAAAACCAAACACCCTTAAACCACCCACTCATTTTGGGCTTAATGTTCTAGGCAGATTTATGAAACTGACATGTGGATACCAGCCAGAAAACCAGCACGCTAGCCATATGCAGTATCATTCAGTGCTCATAGTTATTTTCATTGACCGGTTTTTAGCTTCAAATTACAGAGTGGACAGAAAGCCTTGCTAATAAGTTGCCTTTCTACTAGAAGTGTGCACCGGATAGAATCATTAGTGCTCTTGACAATGATAGCTCATGCAGCTGCTGTGTTGATTTTTCTCTGGAAATTCTGGGCAGTTGAAGCTACTTTGGTGAATTGTTGCCGCATTGCTAGCAGTGCATTCAATTAAAAAATAAATCTATTCTGCTGCTCTACTTGGATAGTCATATAAAAAGTCATCTTTCCATCCGCCTTGTGCACATTGAAGCAAATAACCTGTCCAAGTGGGATAGTGCATAGATTGGAAGGCAAAGATTATGTTGAATTTATCTATCCATCTAGGAGGGACAGATAGGCCACCCTCAGGTCTTTAACTGCCTGCTAGTCTCTGGTGAGCTGTGTGTGCATTCTTAATATAGCTGTATAACTAGCTGCACATAAGAGCATCTATATTCATTTAATCCAGTTGACTTAAAACAACTGCATTCTTTCAGGAAAGCATGCTTGGTTTGTAGGAAATCCGTGTACTCTGATGTGTGCATTTATTTTATAGGCTCCCCTATTAATAACCCAAAGGCTTTCTATTCATTTCAGTGAGCTCTGTAGCAGCTGCTTTACCAGTTAACGTGTGGCTCTGGTGGTGGTTTTGTGGCCAGTGTAAGCTGAAATGGCCTTAGTTCAGTTGCTATTGAACATGATTCAGTGTCTACAGTGGAAGCTACTGGAACTCTTGGTGCCTTTTGGAAGAGGCTAAGCAGTCACCTGGCGGTGGAGGCTGCTCTATCTCTTTGTCCTATGAACAAACAAGGTTTTTATTCTCCAATATTATCCCAACGACACCTCTGACAACTTTTGTCCGTACTGTGGCCCATGTTTTGCCATCTTTACTGAGGCTACATAATACTTGCTAGCACGCACTAGTCCTTGAATAATCGGTCCCATCGAAACTGGGATTACTTGAGAAATGAGGCAATACTCAGGAGGGTGGCAAAATCTAAGCCTATGAAATTTATTCTCTGATTTTAGCATTTGATATCCGTGCCAGGGCTACCGTGACCCTTAAGAATTCATCTTTATTGACAATACTAACAGACATCAACATTACTTCACATGTTTCTTTTCCTTCTTCAGCCCCTGCTTTTCAGTTAGCCCCCTCTATCTATCTATCTATCTATCTATCTATATAATATAATAGTGTGTGTGTGTGTATATATGTGTGTGTATGTATATATATATATATATATGCGCACGCGCACACACACACACACACACACACACACACACACACACACACACACACACACACAGATTTTTAAGGCCGGAAGGAACTATTAGATCATCTAGTCTGACCTCCTTTTAGCACAGGCCAACCATTAGCCCATGTATTGAGCCCATTAACTTTTTTGACCAAAACATACCTTCCAGAAAGGCTTCCAGTCTTGATAAGAAGAGACCAAGAGATGAAGAATCCATCTGTTCCAGTAGTTAATTACTCTGCTAAAAATGTGCACCTGGTTTCTAATTTGAATTAATTGGGTTCTTTTATGCCTTTCACCACTGGATTAAAATACCATTTACTACCTGTATTTTTTTCCTCATGAAGTACTTCTATAAATAAAGAAAATATCCCATCTAGAACTGGAAGGGACCTTGAAAGGTCATTGAGTCCAGTTCCCTGCCTTCACTAGCAGGACCAAGTACTGATTTTGCCCCAGATCCCTAAGTGGTCCCCTCAAGGATTGAACTCACAACCCTGGGTTTAGCAGGCTAATGCCCAAACCACTGAGCTAACCCTCCCCCTGTAATTGATGCCGTAATCAAGTCACCTCTGTCTTTTTAATAAGTTAAAAAGATTGAGCTCTTTAAGTCTCTGACCGTAAGGCATTTTGTACAGCCCTCAAATCCATTTTTGTAGCTCTTTTTTGCCCTTTCAGCATTTTTCAACATTTCGAGAGCCTGTGCCTTTAGAACTATTTGTGTAGCCTTTGGTAAGCATCAGTGTTTCATGAGCTATGTCTTGTATTAGAAAAAGAAATGAAGCTCCATGCTTACACATAGATAACAGTGCTAAGACATCTGGATGAATACCATAGCTCCAAGCAGTTTTCATACTATTGCTTTTGGTGTCCCAGGAGAAAATAGCCTCTCATTTAATTTATACTGTAATAAAATCTCCTATTGATTTTAATAAAATTGAAGATGATCATTTTGAATGAAATCCCTAAGGCAGCCAATCCACAAAAACGGATTTTTTTTCTGTTCATGTACAATACAAGTCATGCCTGATAACAGTGATCTGGGTCTACTGCTCCTTTCCTGGTATGGAAAACAGGAATAGTTTTAAGTAAAGTGCTTGAGAAACCTCTTCTTTTAAAAATGAATAGCTATCTGCCCTTGTGGACTTAGTTCAAGGCCTAGTGATTGGTGGTTTTTAAGAATACCTCATTGCTCTGACACAGTTAAGCAGTCTCCTCTCGCTCTCTGGCACATTCCTCCTCAAGATCACCAATGAGTTGTTGATGAAAGGTGAAAGAGACACAGGTTGCTAGCAATGATACTTTGCTGTGTTTATCTGACTGGTCTGGATGCACCAAAACCCGTTACCTACTGTGTATATCCTCCATCCCTCTTCAGAAAACAAAGGGCCTTGGTGTAACTTTAGCCACCCTCCATGTTCTGGAAGGGCTTAAGACAGCTCTAGGAATCCCTAATTCTTTATTACGTTTTCCAAATCTTTGGATTGGTGCTGTTGTGATGCATTCTTCCGAATCTCTTTCAGAAGACCCCGGAGGCAGTTTGACACCAGTGGTCAGATTTACAAAGGCACTTGGGCATCTAAAGATGCAGATAGGCACCTAGTGGGTTTTACATGAATACCTAAGTGAGTTAGTGATTTTTCAATAGGATTTAGGCACTTAATCTGTTTTGGCACTTTTATAAATCCAGCTAGGCACCCATCTCCATCTTTGAATATCTGGCGCTAGCTCCTCAGTTGCTGTGCACTGTACTAATTTATACCAGCAGTATGCTGTAATGTCACATTGGGAGAAGAGCTGGATCTGAAACAAACCCAGAACATTCCTAAACTTTGTTGGCATTGGTGGGTGTGGCAGAACATGAATCCAAATTATAATATGGTGTCTGGTTGTTAACTTTATCATGGCCCAAAACAAAGCCCTGACAGCTGAACGTCAATGGAAATTTCAAGTCTTGGTCTGGATCCAAATGTTTAATCTCTATTCACCTCTAACGTTATAATACTGCAATGCAAGCCAAACACATGCCTAATGGACAATTGGAGGAATAAGACTGATTTCCTTGTGATCCCCCAGGAGCTTGTATGGTGGATTTTGAATCGCAGGCAAACAGCTGTCTGCATCTCTAATTTTAAATTACAGTCATTGATTAGGATTAATCACTTCCAATGTGTGTTCACCTTGGTATTTTCTAAACATTTTGTAACCGAATGCCCCTGAGCTTGAGGTACTGATTGCATTGGCATGAGCCAGAGACCGTGTTGGAAGGGATTGAGCAAACTTTCCCAACACCCGCAAGTCAATCCTGACTTGCTGTACTGTTGCTATTCCAATTTTAAGCCCCTACAGAGTCAACTGTCTGATCATGCAGAGTTAGACTGAAGTTATTCTGTGTTAAGGGCAAATCAAATGTCACCAGAGACACTAAACTCACTTGTGACCTGAACAGACTTTGAACCCAAGTATCCAGAGATGAAAGGTAAATTGTTATCAAGACATACTAATTTACTATCTGAGCTAAAACGTCTGCAGGAATCTTTCCATTGACTTCGATGGGCTTTGGACTAGGCCTACAGTGATGCCAATGTATATGGCAAATATTTTCAAGCTTGGGTGCCTAATATTAAATGCTAAGTTCGTCTGACTTTTTTTTAAAAGAGGTCCTGAGCATTTACAGCTCCTGTTTCTATGGGAGCTCCTGATTCTGTGGTGCTCAGCACCTCTGTAAAGCAGACCCCTTTCTTACATACCTGAATATGGAATTAGTTGCCCAAGTTTGAAAATTTTGCTCTGGTGTCTCGTAGCGCGTCACGCAATAGGTACAGTACATGAATTTCCGGCCTCAGAGTTTCCAGTCCAAAGGCTTAAACAAAATATAGTGCAAATAACAGGCCACCAACATTTTGTGCCATGCTGATATTAACACCAGTGTACTATACTATAGCAACCCTGACCATTCTATCCAAAGTAGGTTCCATAAATCAGGTGGTAATTTTAGGAATGCTCTGAAGGAGCAGCGGGGAAGCACTGCATGCATGTCTATCAGGGGGTTGTTGAACGCGTAAGGGGCAGCTAGTCTGAAAAAGGCATAGAAACAGGAATCCATAATGCGGGAGAAAGGACCAGTCAAGAGAGTAGCTGTGGCAGGACACAGCAACCGTGAGGGTATGTCTGCACTGCAGCTGGGAGCTGTGATTCAGACTTGCGCTAGCTAAAAATAGCAGTGTGGCCCCGGCGACACTGGTGGAGGCTTGGATTAGCCAGGGACCCAGGGAGTTGGGCTCAGGCGGCTACCCTGAGCTGCCACCAGTGACACAGCGCCACAACAACCACACTATTTTCAGCATGCTGGTTTGGCTGAGCCAGTGCGAGTGTGTCTACCTGTGCTGGGACTCTCAGCTCCCAGCTGCAGTGTAGACGTCCCGGAGGGGGTTGGGAAGAAGGTCAGAGATGTTTGCAGGAGAGGTGTGGTGCGGTACTTTAAAAGTGAGGAGAAGCCGGAGCTGTATGGAAAGGTAGAGGGAAAGCTAGTGAGGAAAATTTTAAGATGGGGAGAAGCGGGGGAAACAAATTTTTGAGAGAAAGGGGAAGGAAAACTAATGTCTTGGCAGCAGGAATTCAAGGGGTCAGGAAATAAAGGAGGAGGAATCTGTAGTAGCCAAGCTGAGAATTTATCTTTACACCACCTTACTCCATGTTATTACTGGGCCAAAACCTGAGATGTGCTAAGTCCCCTTGAAACCAATAGATGCTCAGATGCGCAATAGTACTTCTACTAGGGTGACAACTTTGGTTGGATGAATTCCTGGAGGTTTCATCACATGACATTATCTTTAATTAAAGATTAATCTTTAATTCCTGGAGAGTCCAGGACAGTCCTGGAGGGTTGGCAACTCTAACTTCTAAGGATTTGACTGCTGTTAGTAAACTGTACATGCACTTGACACTTGACAGATCTTTAGCAGATGCTACAAGCCATACCAATACAAAGCTCACCTAAATTATTGCCTTGGCTGCATAAGAAATAACTTTACAATGATGTACAAGGATTTGTAAATCAGATGACTTAGAAATTAGCTCTGTTATAGATAAAACATCACCACCATAATTAATGTTTACATTGATGCTCAATTTCATTTTGAAATATACGTCCACAATACTAAACAGAATGAGGATTTCATTGTTGAATGAATATTCAAAAGGATTTTAATATTGCCTTCTCCTATTTCTACCCAATCCCAAGCCTCCTGGGAGACGTTTCTAATTAGTTTTGTATCTACAGTGCTAAATAGAAAACAGTAGATTCGGAAGATGCATTAAAACAAGTGTGACTGAAGTGTAATTCCCTGTTAACGGCTGTGAGTCTGCTCCCATCAAATACGTACAACGTATAATGGTTAGAGAGCCTAAGTCTGCTCCTATGAAAGTCGCTATCAAAACTCCCTTTGACTGAAATAAAATCAAGAATAGAGGACAACGTGCATCCATCTGCAGAGGGTCAGCACCATGCTTACGACCCCTTGTATCTCAGTTCAGCCCTTCCATGAGGCTTTAGGTGAGACGTAAGTAGTGCGTAGGGCTTGTGCTGGCCTAAAAGCTATCAGAAAGACACCTCTAAGGATGCTCAGCAAGTGTAGTTGCGGCGTAGGAAGAAGCGATGCAGTTTGCCCAGAAGTGGTTATGGTCCATGGAGAAATCAGAGTAAGGAGGTCCTGGATTACACACCAGGGTGATTTGCTCAGTACATAGCTCCCAATGAAACTCCTCCACTTCTGAGATGGAGTAACTAATGCACATGGGCTTTTCTGCTGGGTGTGGGTATTACCAGGTTTGTGGTACCATGGACGCCACTGACCCAAAGAAAGCAAGCAGCGGTATTGGACCTGGTACAGGAACATACAGCAAAATTGGCACAGATTCATGCACCATCACCTTGTTGGGGTTACCGTAATTTTCATAGACACGGGCAGAAAATTGCCCTTCCTTAATACGGTGATTAAACAACACTAAACACCATAATATGTTGTAAATTGCTCACCTAGCTGTTACAGTGAAGGTCTGAAACACTGTTTCCTGATCTCCATGTTCTAAATCCAAAAAATTTTTTTTCCACGTCTCAATAAAAATCATTTTCAGAGAAACCTAAGTAGGGCCAGATTCTGCTTCTACTGACGTCACAGGAGATACTCCAGCTTTTACATCTGTGTAAAGTGAGAGCTACTCTGACAGTAGGAGAGGAGGATCCCTGGGAGATATTGTCTGGGATTTTTAATGGGGCCTATGGGACACTTTGCGTCTGCCATACAACAATAACTGACAGGCACGATGGCTGATTATTTCTGGACGGCCGTACCGATTAAAGATCTAGGACTCCGTGCTTAGGTGCAACTGAACTAAGCTCGATTGGTCCCCGAAGGGTGTGGGTGAGGCAGTACAGTGCCTCCTTTTTACCGCCTGCATTTCTGGGATCAGCCCCAGGTTTGCTCTAGACACTGGAAAGAATGGCTCCCATTGAGTTCACTAGGCTCTGAGTCAGACCACGTGAGCCTGCTTAAGATTGGTTGGAGCGCTCTGTGCCCTGCCCCTGCCCTGGTACACCCACTTCCCCACTCCTCCCTGTCCCCGTCCCCCTAGTTGGTGTAAAACCAGCAGCACCAGATGAAGATTCCCCCATATTGGCAGAAGCTTAACTTTTTTCATATTTTTTAATGTTGTAGGGGCTTAAAATGGGCACTACAGGAGGAAAAGCTCTAACTCCAGAGGAACTCAGTAAGCCAGGCAGCCCTGGAGAGAGTAGTCTCAAACACTTAAGTGCAATTATTATTTTGGTTCTGAGTCTAACACCCAAGTACTTCATAACCTGGTCTTGCTAAAGAAAATCTCCAAAGCTTACCCTGTAGCGCTTATTATCTGTAAATAATAAATAATAATAGTTTAGAGGTATAAAATATTGAGTTTTTAGAGCCACCGTGTGTAACTCAAGTCTGCAAAATCTGTCTGTAAAGCTTGGAGGTCTGGGATCTTCTTACATTACAATAGACTAAAGAAAAGAAAAATCAGTCTTGGTCTCTGATCCTGAAATTGCATGGATGTCATTAGGGCAGAGGGTTCAAACCATGCGGATGCAATTGCAAGACTGGGCCTTAACCATTTTGATGGCCAAGATTAACACATCAGTGGAGCTGTTTGGTCATCCATTTCCAGGTATAATTCCTGCCCCACCAGACTTGTCTCAACATGTTTTCTTGCTTGGCTTACTGCTGCTATTTGAAGACTCATTTGAGCATATAATATGCAATAGTTTCTTATTTATCAACTGACTTTTTCCCCTCCCCATTTTGGTTGACTGTTGGAACTCAGTCAGGAATTTCTGGTGTATTGTCAGAGATGCTAAAGCAGGCAGGGTTCTTATGCGTCACCCCGATGTAGTTTCAGTGTTGCAGTTACTATGCAGAAAACTGCTGTCATGGAAATGTGAGCGCTGAGCAAAGCATGCCACTGCATGTTCAGACCCCACTTTCATCTGAAATACTGAAGGCTAATACAGAGAGCTGTGATTTTTCTTGCACTGGAACATTTCCTAGAGTCTGGAATAGTGTGGCATTTACAGATGCAATGGTATGGAAAGGCTTGGACTTTCAAAGGGACCTCTGGGAGTTAGGCACTCAAATGCTATTAAAAGTCAATGCGAAATTGGCACGTCACTCCCTTAGGCTCCTTTGAAAACTCCAGCCAAAATATCTAACTGTAAAATGTTTGAGCATGTTGTTTCTTCCACACTGAATCAGCACAGCCAGACTGAGTAGCCAGCACTGCAAGCAAGCCTATGAAATTGGGCTGCAGTTGTTACAAGACCCGCTATTTTATGGGGATTTCTGGCACTTTTCTCTCTTGTCCCAGCTAGAAATACAGTGAGAATAGCCTTTTTCACTATATTGTGTTGCTTCCCATTCCAAATCTATCCAGCCTGGAATTGCAGAAGCAAGTAAGTTAACAGAAAAACATTTTACTTCATAAAGAATCTCAAATAAGTTTGCTGTGAATTTAATAAGGAAAATGTGTGAGGGGAGTAGAGATGCATCCAGGCAGGCAGTGTTCTTGTTTCTTCCAAACCTATTCACTAATGGTTACAATCATTTGTTAGATTACCAATATCTCTGAATAAATGAACCCCATTCTGCCTCTTGTCTCATTCCCTTAAATAGATGGCCCCTTGATATACTGTCCTTCAGTAATAACAATCATATTTGTTTTATTTATGCAAATTATAGCTATAAAAGTGTACTCATAATATTGCTGGAATGTAAAAGGGTCTGCATGGAAATGACATATTCATCATTTACTGTGCTGATTAGATCTGTCTGTGTGGGTGCCAGCAAGGAGGCAACCACTTTAGAGCTTGCTTGGAAAAAAAAAAAAAAAAAAAAAAATCAAACATTACCCTTTGTGTAGAATGCAAAGGGGGGAAACAAATAGGTACCGGCTGTGTTGGAAAGTTTGTCTTGCTACAACGCTACAAGTCTAAGTAAACAAATATCTGCCGGTTCTAGATGGTGCTTCAGTGACTATTTAGGGTGGAATTCACCCTTGTGGGAGAGTACCACATAATTCTCATTTCAGTCTAGAGGCAGTTGGAGGAAAGCTAATAGCCGTGGTCTTTAAATTGGGTTTAAGTGGTGCATAGGCTTTGTGCTGGACCTTGGTACAGTGGTGAATTTCCCCCCTTACAGAATGGCCACCATTTGGAAGTGTAATGGGACCCTCACATTTATCTAACAGATTGTAACAACTTTCAGTCAAAACCCAGCACTGTCATCGGCCCCCATTTTGGCAGTGTCAGTGGTGGGCTTGTGGATTGAATGCACCATTGTCCTTTGTTTTCATTCAAGAGGATGGATGAGGAGGGAATGGATCTCTCCAAAATAGTTTGTGCCTACAACTCTGGAAAAGTCTTTACTGGTGACTTGTCCTGCAGATACACAATAATGTGCTCAAGGCCACCAGACCTTTGTAGAAGTGGGGAGGCCAATGCCAAAGAGGCGGGGGAATCAAAATACTACACTTCTACCCCGATATAATGCTGTCCTTGGGAGCCAAAAAATCTTACCGTGTTATAGGTTAAACCGCATTATATCGAACTTGCTTTGATCCGTCGAAGTGCGCAGCCCCGCCCCCCCGGAGCACTGCTTTACCACGTTATATCAGAATTCGTGTTATATAGGGTTGTGTTATATTGGAGTAGAGGTGTACTTCAATATCTTGCAGAGTACAACTGTGACATAACCAGGATACAAAATGTAGCACATTATAATATTTAAGGTATAATTATAGTACAAACAAAGGAAAAAATAGGACCACTTTAGTTCGACATGTCAGGACTGCATTTTGTTTTTGCACTTCACGTATTGTACTTCCCTCTTATTTATCATTTTACTGTATATGCTCCACTATTAATACTGCACTATTATTATTATTATTATTACAATTCTGTAACATTACAATCTAATCGTGCTTGTTTATACATAATATATATTTTAACCATTGTAACCCTAAATTGTAAATCTCCAGGGAAAAAGGCACCTGCAAAATAAATAACCACAAACAACTTTGAAGGGAGGTAAACGTGTCTCTGTATAAGAGCTACCACATAAAATGATTTTTTTCTAATGTTTTTATCTTCTAAAAAAAGTCAAAATATATGTAGGAAACCTAACATACACCATCAACAGGCTGTAGCAGATAGAAACAACATGATATCTATTAATTAGTAAGCAAAAAATGTAAAAATGCAATTTTGATCACCTGATTATGCAATTATCTAGGACTGCAGAGGATGCTAGGAATCCTCCGATCCAATCTCATAGTGCATCTTTAGTGCTAAAGGCAGTATGACCATGTTCTTCCCACCGCCCATTTGTTTCTTTTGTTAAGAAGTGAGGTGGGATGGCCCACTGGTGGTTGTGTTTATTATTGGGGTTTAGCATGTTTCCCTTTATGAAGAGATGCTTCCTCATGTTAGTGGTAACAGTTTCTTCATTTCCTAGAGAAGATTTAGTATACCTACAATTTCTTGATGGTTTTCATGATAATGAATCAAATGTTCCCCTTGTTCCTATAAAAGAGAAGGATTATGTTCTTGCTATAGAGGCAGAACTCCCACTGATGTCAGTGGAAGGTCTCTCCATGTAGCAAGGGATCCATATCACATTTGAGAACTACCATGTGGTTCTGAGAGAAGAAGTCTTCCCCAAAGCATATGCCTTATAACACATTGCTGCATAATGCCTACAGTTTCAGTGAGCATTACTGTGGAAATATATAGCGGGTCTAAGGCCTTGTCTACACAGGAAAGTTTTAACAGTATGCCAATAGAGAGATACTGGTAAAATCTCACATGTGGCCACGCTTATTCTGGGATAAGAGTGGCTTTTCCTATTTAGTTTCTACCCCTTAGCTAGCATCATAGCTTTTTTTCCCACATTAGCTTATTTTACTGGAATACGAGTGTCCCACAAAGGTTATAACAATCCGTACATTGTAAGCTCTTTGGGGCTGGGGCTGTCTTTTTGTTCTTTGTTTGTACAACACTCCCATACAATGTGGTTCTGGACCATGTCTCGAGCTCTTAGATGTTAGTGCAAACCATAATAATGATTAATATGATCTTGGAGTCATTGTGGATAGTTCTCTGAAAACATCCATTCAATGTGCAGCGGCAGTCAAAAAAGCTAACAATGTTGTGAATCATTAAGAAAGGGATAGATAATAGAGAAAATATCATATTGCCCCTATATAAATCCATGGTACGCCCACATCTTGAACACTGCATAAAGATGTGGTCACCCCATCTCAAAAAAGATATATTGCAATTGGAAAAGGTTCAGCAAAGGGCACCAAAATGATTAGGGGTATGGATCAGCTGCCATATGAGGAGAGATTAATAAGACTGGGACTTTTCAGCTTGGAAAAAAGATGACTAAGGGGGGATGTGATAGAGGTCTATAAAATCCAGACTGGTGTGGAGAAAGTAAATAAGGAAGTGTTATTTACTCCTTCTCATAACACAAGAACAAACATTATCAAATGAAATTAATAGGCAGCAAGTTTAAAACAAACAAAAAAGTATTTTTCATACAATACAGCCAACCTGTGGAACTTCTTGCCAGAGGATGTTGTGAAGGCCAAGACTATAAAAGGGTTCAAAAAAGAACTAGATAAATTTATGGAGGATAGGTCCATCAATGGCTATTAGCCCAGATGGGAGGGACGGTGTCCCTAGCTTCTGTTTGCCAGAAGCTGGGAATGGGTGACAGGGGATGGATCACTTGATGATTCCCTGTTCTGTTCATTCCCTGTGGGGCAGCTGGCATTCGCCACTGTCAGAAGACAGGATACTGGGCTAGATGGACCTTTCATCTGACCCCTTATGGCCGTTCTTACGTTCTTATAATCATGTTTAGTATGCTTAGCCTAAGGGCTAACCAAAAATGGGGCTCCTTTTGGCTAGGCACTGTACAAATCATGGTAGATGGTTCCTGTCCAGAATATTTTACAATCTGAATAATATCTATATTTGTTTAAATTCATACCTTAGATTATAGTGAACCTTTTCCATGTAGACCACACCTAAATGAAACTCCAATCAAGCCTGATTTTTTTTTTTTTTTTTTTTTTAACTGAAAACCATATCCCCATTTGGATTGGTATTTAATTACTTCTGATAGCCATTGTGAGTATGCTAAAGTTTACAAGCTAAAGTTTCCTATATACAATGCTGTAGTGATGCAGTGTAGTCAATGATGATCTAAAGCTTTAAAACAATCATTCTTGAGTGTGAAACAAGCTTAGCACTCGCATAGCTCTGTTTATCCCCCTGCCCCTGGATCTCCGTAATGAATGCTTATAAAACCATTCAGTCAGTGCCACAGTCACTCCATAAAACATCAGCCAAAAGAACATTATGTGGCAAACTCTTAAAGTATAGCGGAGAGTGCTATTTTGCTAAGGCATCTATCTCAATCTGAACTGGGTGTGTTGTTGCTTATTTATGGAATAATAGCAAGAGTGCTCACCATAAATGAAAAGACCAGAGCATATTTCAAATTGCCACTTACCCATCCTTGAGTTATTATTGCTTTTCTTCATGCCCTCGTCATTGATGTTGTGACTTATAACATCAGCTGAGCCATTTCTCACAGTGTCTCTACAAAGGGAGGGTTGAATTGGATTTTAGTGTAACTTGAAAGCTAGAAGCTCCCTAGCCTTGATTCACCAGAGTATGTTACTGTTATGAGCTGGGTGAAACCTTGCTACGGGTTGAGTTAAAACCCTGTTGAGAACTGGTAGGTGTGAACTCATCCTTTAGTTACTGTAAGCATAACCCTCCACCTAAGAAAAAAAGTGTGTGAACCTTCTCATGAATTTATGACCCAGTATTGTTTTGGGTCCCTGTGTATGGGGGAAGGAGGAGGGCAGAAGAGAACACACAAATTGGGAACAGGGAGGGAGGGGCAAGAAAGCCAAGCAGGATCCTGTAAACACAGTGTGACCCTGGAAAAAAGCTAAAGAGGGGTCTACTGTTGGCTAACGAGGCTTGGAGGCTATAAGCTAAGAAACTGCTCCTTTTCGTTCGTGCTTCCTTCTTCATTCAGAGACACGGAACTTTGTACATTCCTTGTAAATAAACAGGATCACATCAAAGAAAATAGCAGACTCTGTCGATTTCTGCTTCCAATTGGGACAGCCCCCGAGTCCTGAACTTTGACTAGGCCCTAGGGTCAAAAAGAGGCAACGGTATTCTAATGTTTAAATCTGGTCTAACACAATTGATTTCAGTGGAGTTACAGTAGGGCAAAACTGGAGTAATGTGATTAATCTGGCCCATTATTATCACTACAAAAAAGGAAATTTCTGGATCACAGACTTTAGATGAAAGGAATTCTTTCACATACACTACTGTCTTGGGCTATTTATGTTACCAAATATCTAGAACTCAAAGAATCAGAAGCCTTAAAATGGTCTTATTTGGTCTATATTTTCAAAAATGACTCATGATCTTGAGTGTTAAGGTCTAAACACAGATGTTGTACCAATATAACTGTCAGTTAGGGGTGTGATTTCCACCCACCCCAATATAATTATAATACTACACTCCCACGTGTGGACGTAGTCGTACCAGTATAAAGATGCCTTATACCAGTATAGCTTATTCCTCTTCCCATATGGGGATAAGCTATACCACTATAAGCACCTTTATATTGGTATAACTGCATCCATTATGGGTAGAGTGTACTGCCTGAAATATACTAGTATAATTAAAGTGGGACGACTTTTATCTGCAGACAAGACTTTATTAGTCTCTTTTGAAAATATAGGTCTACTTTTTTTCTAGACACAAAGAGCAAAGAGATACCTTCAGGGCTTGTCTACACAACACAGCAACATGTGCTAAAGGGGTACGATTTCTAAAGTGCACCAACGTGTTGTGCACTAACTAGCCAGTACAGACCCTCCTGACATGAACTAATAGTTCCCCAGTCTGCATTAGTAGTGTTGAAACAGTACTGTTTAAAAAAAAAAAAATCCAACTTTTTTTGCTCTATAAATGCCATTGATTTTGAGCAAACAGTGGGCTAAATTATGTAGTCTGCCTAGCAGAACTTTCATTGATTATAAGAGAGATTTTTGCATTAAGAGGGATTGCAGGATATGATTGATTGTCTTTCTATCTGGGTTTCTTATAGGCCCTAATTCAACAAAACATTTGGGTACATGCTTAAACACTGGAATAAATTGCCTAGGGAGGTTGTGGAATCTCCATCTCTGGAGATACTTAAGAGTAAGTTAGATGAATGTCTATTAGGGATGATCTAGACAGTATTTGGTCCTGCCATGAGGGCAGGGGACTGGACTTGATGATCTCTTGAGGTCCCTTCCAGTCCTTGAATCTATGCTTAAGTCCATCCTTACTCGGCAAATTGCAACACACTGGTCAGTGTATGTGTATATTGTGTCCCGCAGTCTGCCCAATCCATAGAGATATGGGGCAGTTGCAGCTTTCAACTAGAGCGCCTGGGTCTTTAGCTGAAGCTGTAGAGACTGATATTTTTAGATCAGTCCCCTGGTGTCTGCCAGGATGGTGGCCATCACAAAAGCACTTTAGTTGTTGTTTAACTACAAGTATCTGCTAAAGGTAAGCAGGTGCTCAAGTGCTTTCCTGAATACAAATGGACTGCTCAGTTGGGCCCATAGAGACTCCCTGGAAGAAACATGTAGGGGTCCAGAAACAGAAGTTCCATTTTCTTGCTGTGTCTTTTCCACAGAAGTTAAGTAGAGACTGGTAGTGTTGTGCATGGCTGCATTGATTCTGTTTTAGAATTAACATACCACATCACCTGAAAAGAGAAACACACAGACTAAAAAAATCATTTTAAACTTTTACTGAGAGTAGTTCTTGGACAGGGTGTGCTATTTTCTCATTATATTGCTATCTTAAGGAATTATTTTCACATTAGATTTATATAGTCAGTAAGACATGAACTGAATAGTGAATAAGCCCCCTGGAGGAAATTGCCTTGCGATAGTGTGTAAGGATTTGGAGGGAGCATGCATTATCTCTGCTGTGATTGGAAAGGAAGGGGGAAATTTTTTGTTTCTGGTTGGGATTTTTTTTCTGAACTTGTTTATTAATTCTGAAAAAAACCTTCCCGCCCTATAATGTATGAGCAGCGCCCCGGATTCAGCAAGGTACTTATGTGCTTGAAGCTAGATGTATGCTTGAGTAGGTCCTTTGATTTCATTGGGAATACTAATGTGAAGCACATGCTTAAATACCTTGCTGAACCATGCGTAGCTGTGGCCAGGTCGGTCCCAGGATATTTGAGAGACAAGGTGGGTGAGGGAATAACTTTAACTGGACCAACTTCTGCTGGTGAGAGAGACCGAGCTCTTCTCCAGGTCTGGGAGAGTCACTGTTAGCAAGGATATTCTATCTTTATGGCTTCTTACAACAATTTGTAACCCACAAAACCTCTTTTTGTGCTATGACTGCAGAGCTGTTAACAGTCCACTCTACCATAGCTGGTCCCTTAAAACATGTGCTAACTACTTATGTTAAACAATCTGTTCTGTTGTGCATTTTGCTGTGACACTGGGATGATCTTTCCCAGACCTGAAGATGAGCTGCTTGCGGCTCAAAAGCTTGTCTCTCTCACCAACAGAAGTTGGTCCAATAAAAGATGTTCCTTTACCCACCTTGTCTCACTGACAAGGCCAGAAGCAGAATTGCCCTAAGGCATATACACGTGAATGGTGAATACCAAAAGATGAGGGATGGAATCTTGACCCCATTTGAAGTCAAAGGCAAAACTCCCATTGACTTCAATGGGGCCAAGATGTTACCTCAAGAAACCTAAGATCAAATTCATCCCTATGCAGAAGCCCAGCACGTGGCCTAAGCACTAAGTTCCAGCCTTATTCTGAAGTCTTAATGGGACTTAAACGGGAATCTGAACTCGTGCTGGTCCTAAAATTTCACCCGAATGAATATTAAAGCTTGAGATCATAGTATTCAGCATCAACGGGAGCTAGGTCAGAAAATGTCATTAGTGAGTCGACTGACTCCGAGATAAGCAACTTTCTCCCCTTCCAATGGCGTAGGAAATGAGGCAATGTTTAAAAAATATCCTTGTTTCTGAACACTAATCCTAGCAGCAGCGTGCTCAGATTTGTACACCATGCTCAGCAGGGTGTGTCAGCTTCATGTGTTCAGCTTGGTTTCTGTCTAAGCTGCAGCTAGGGCCACGTTTTCAAAAGTGCCAATGAATTTTGTACGCCTAACCTGAGACATTGAAAGGCCTGATTTTCGGAGTTGCCGGGCACCCACAGCTTCTGTTTTCTTTAACTGGAATGGTGGGTGATCAGGACCTGTTTAAAAAAAACAAACAGGCCGAAGATAGACAACCTAAATAGCGGTCACTTTTCCTACATCGTCCAGATAAGAGCAAATGCAATATCATTGAATACGTAACTGTATTCTGGATTTGTAAAGAGGTAGACTTGACAGTCTAGCCAAATGATGGTGGTTTTTGCCATCTTCTCATCTAAATATCACTCGAAGTTAAGCAGCAAAACTATTTACCGAAAAAATGTCCATTGGTTTTGCACAGTTTGGGGGATAGATTCTCCTGCCCTTCTTCGTAAGGCTAAGTTTTTGTCAGGGATATTTTTAGTAAAAATCAGGGACAGGTCATGGGAAATAAACAAAAATTCATGGCAGCCCGTGACCTGTCCCTGACTTTCACTAAAAATATCCCTGACAAAAGGGGTAGGTGGGTTCAGCACCTACTGCTGCTGGAGCTCCTGGGTCCCCCACTGATGCAAGGTGTGGGAGCTCCAGGATCCCCCTGCCCTGGGGCTGGGCTGCTGCAGGGTCCCCTCAGCCCCCACAGCTGGGCAGCTGCATGGGGTACCCCCACCAGATTCTACCCCCAGGGCAGAAAATGTCACGGAGGTCAATGGAAGTCACGGATTCCATGATCTCCGTGACATAATCATAGCCTTACTTATTCACATTCACTTTACTCAGCAAGCAGTCCCACTGAATGTCATTGGTCTATTTGCAGTAAGATACTACTCAGTGTGGCCAAAAGTGGCAAGAATCTGGCCTTTTAGTTAGCTGTTTTTTAAAATAGGAGATGTGTTGTGGGATCTGAGCTTACCAGAAGCGGGCTGAAGAGACACTGGTTCCGTCTAACATGATAGCAAAACTGAAGAGTAGTGAGAGCAAATCTGGTTTGCAATGTAAAATCATACAACCTTCTGTCCCCAGCAGCCAGAGTGCTAGTAAACAAGCCACACTGTCATTTGACAAATGAGTAGTAATATACTGAACAAATGTGTGTGTGCCCCATGGGCAATAAAACAATCGCCTGTTCTGGAGCGTCTGATTCTTACAATTACTGTTATGCAGATGTGGATGGCAGGAAAAAGTGTGATCCAAGTGTCTTAATTAGACGTTAAAGAGAGAGAGGGAAATAATGTACACAGGTGCTAAACTAAGCCCCTCCCCTTATTTCTCAAATGGCTTGTTGTTTGTTTATTTCAGTAGGGTGTATCAGCTCAAACCAAGACTGTGGCCCCATTGTGTTAGGCCCTTCTCTTAAACATATGCATACACAAAGTAATGGACAATTCCTGCTCCAAAGAGCTTACAATCTAAGTAGACAAGACTCTTTCTAGGTCTTTTGACAAGTGTGTGAAAGTCCAGCAGTAAATTTGGACAATACTATTGTCAACCAAAGCACCACACGGCTAGGTGGGGATTTGGGGGTTCAATGATGCTGAAATCAGTGTGGATGTAAAGGAACAGACCAGCATTTTCAAATCTGAGTGGCTTAAATCAGACAGTTCAATCCATATTAAGGTGCCAATCTAAAAGTCTTGACTTTCCGAAATGCCAAAATCTTTATGATGTTTCGTTACTATTGCGGTAATGAACCAGACCCCACTGTGCTAGGCACGGTACAAACACAGAACAAAAGGATGGTCCCTGCCCCAAAGAATATACAATCTAAGTCCTGCAGCTCTCACTGAGAGCAGCGGGGGCTCAGGCCCTCTGATTTACAGATCACTTAAGTAAATGCCCAAAGATGGATTTAGCTGTCAAATTTTAAGCCACCAGACTTGCATGTTTAGGCCACATTGGTGCCATGTAAGAAGAGATGAGATGTGCGGCTTCTAAGCAGCGCTTGAGAATTTTAAAAGATGGAGGCCAACTCTCCAGCTGGGGTAAATCACTGTAGCTCCATTGACTTCAGCTAGGTTATTCTCACTTACAGCAGCTGAGGATCTGACCCTATATTTTTTAGCACCTATGAAAACTGCTGGAAGCACTATTAATGTTTTGATTTTTTTTTTAATTGGGCCCCTCTATTGCTGACTCAAGGCAATGCTGACAATGATCTTGAGATAGCAGTGAGCCCAGTCAATGGAGCACCTGTCATGATGAAAGCTACTGAAATTTCCTTGCTTCATTATCATTGGAACCAATCCCATCTGCTCTCAAGCTGCCGCCAGTTCCCTCACACAGGGCACACTCCTGCATGGAATGTACATGCTTATCAGTCCATTGTAAAGACCTGCTGAGAAAGAAGAGGGGGCAATCAGCAAACCTGGGAACAAAAGTTCCAACTGGGGCCTGGAGAGCGTGATGGCAAAGGGGATTACTGAAAATTTTGTTGCAAGCAAAGGTAAATCCAGTCCCGCCCTAACGCTTGCAGTTTGCAGTTTGCAGCATTTGCTCATATTTTAATTAAGTTGCAGAATTCACTGGCCATTAAATGGGAAATGTTGCCAGGAGCTTGTACAAATAATGCTTTTTTTATTTAATCCGCTACATAAGCAATTCTCAGATCCTTTGATTTTTTTTCCAGCTTTGTAAAATAAATAAATAGTAATTCAACAGTACCTAACATGACATATTTTGTTTATGTTCTTGCATTTTCTTTTGTGGTATGGATTTTTCCTTTTGTGTGGCTTGACGATCCTGTACCATATATGATATTGTTCCCTGCAGTCAGCAGAATAGTTGGGCATGTACTGATGTGTGTGCAGAATTTTTGTCAGACGTATTTGATGGGGATTTTTAAATGCAGTCAAAGGCACAGGCTTTTAAAGGTATTTAGGCATTGCATTGCAAAGCCTAAATACCTTTAAAATATGGGCCATACAGACTTTGTCCCCGCTGAAAGCATAAGTGGCCATTTTTCCTTTCTGAATGTAGACTCAGGACCAGATTTAGGCCAAAATGTAGACTAAGCGCCACTTTAGGCATGCAAATTAAGTGATGAGACTTTGAAACATACTCAGCACTAAAGCTGGTTGTGAAATTTTTTATCTTCTCATGAACCGTTTTGAGGAACATATAAATTATTTTTTTCCTATTGGTTGAACATGTTCATTATTTTTTGTTGGTTTTCATTAAGTAAAAAAAAAAACAACCCAAAACTTTCAGTTTTCAACAAAATACAGTTGTTGTTTTTTTGTTTTTTTTGACAGACAGACATTTTCTGGTGAAAACTTCCATTTTGCTGAAAGCCCATTTCCATCAAAAACAATTGCAACAGAAAACTTTTGGCGAGCTCCACTCAACAGCCCCCACTGGGAAGCCACTTTATTATGGGGCCTCAATGGAAGTTGGGGGGAGGAGAGGGTTGGGCTCTGAAACATTATTCTGCAAATGGGAGATTATAACATGAGTCAGTAGAAAAGAAAGTCACATTGCTAACAGGACACTGAGCAGTTTAGACCTAAAGATGATCTCTTCTAATTGGCTACTGCCATCTGTTACAGGTTATCCATTTAGAATGCTCTTCTGTTATTGCTGAATTAACTAGGTATGTAAAGGTTGCAGATAGCTGTTCTGCGGTTGATTATACCACATACACCAAGGAAGACGACCGCAGTTCGAGTGAGCCCACCCATTAGGTGGCTGAATATACAGTAACAGGCACAACCAGTTAGACCATACCTGCTCAGCTCCTGAATATGCTATGTCTGCCCTAACGTCCTATTGATTGCAATGGCATATTAACAGATAGTAGCAAAGTTTAGTGCCTCGAAGAACAAGTGGGGAAAGGGATTAATTTATTTTAATACACTGTTTTCCTAAAAGCTTTCTCTTAAAAGCAAAGAGAAGCACTGCTGAAGAGACAGAGGGAGAGTATCCAGTGGTTAAGGATAGTGACTCATCTTCTGGGCTCACAGAATTAATTCCTAGGCCTGGCACTAACCAGCTGTTCCTGGCCAGATCCCATTTGCACTAAGCTCCCTTTATGTTGCCAGACCGGTAGATCAGAGAATCAGGCCCCATATGTTCATATTAAACTAACCAAGAGTGTTGGAAGGGAAATAAAGCCTGATGCTTCAAGGCCGAAGCCATTTAACTACTGGGGTTAAGGAGGAAAACTTGTTTGTTAACAGATTAGCCCATAGCTGCTGCACCTGCCTCTGAAATATCTGGTGTGGGCTAGTGTCACGCAATACTGGAGTCGATGGCGCACCTTGTCCGTTGCAGTATGGCTATTCCTTTGTTCCTATATCCCCCCTTGGTTTTAAACAAGTCACTTAACTGCTCTGGACCTCAGCTTACCCATGTGTTGGACAGTATTGCTAACCCCAAGTATTCAAAAATCATGTGCTGGGCCAAAATGTCATGAGATTTACATCAAAATCATGATTTTTTTAAAAAATTGTACTGGCTGGGTTCTTTGCATTTACATTTTAGTTTCTGAGCACGTGCTTCACATTTTTGAGCACTTACCCAACACCCTGAGGGCTAGAAATGTACATTTTTAAAAAAATGGAAGCTGAGATGTCTATGCAATAGCTTGCTACCAGCAGCTGGTACTTTAGGAAAAACACCAAATATCGCAAAACTCACAATAAAATCATAAGTTGGCCACAGTGGTTGAATGAGTATAATAATATGTGTTTGTTTTATAAGTTGCTTTGAGATCCACAGGAAAAAAAAAAGGAAAGTAGAGTTATCATCATCATAGAAGGAGGTGGGTGAATCCAAAATTCTTTTGCATTCCTTATCTAAATGCCATTGGTCAGTACCATCTTTCTGATACAATCCAGAGACAGAGGGGGGCTGCTTCTCCTGTCAATTACACCATTGTGAATCAGGAGCAATTGCACACTGCAGTTCATGTTAAAGGCTAAGGAGCTGCCTTCTGCCTTGTTTGCTTGCACTGTCCTTTGCCCCAGCCAGCCAATCCAAGAAGCACCTGTTTTAAGGACCAGGACTAACCAATGAGAGACCTTCTTTTTGAGGAACTACCAATTGGCTGACTGCTATAACAAGGCAACCCAGTGGGAATGGTCTGCCTTCTTGGCTCTGTCCCACAATCTCACATGGTGGATATGCAGGACAGTATGTCTTCCCTTGAAGTCAATACAGTTACTGGTGAATGTGATAAGAGGATAACTTGGCCAGCTGGATGAAATCTCTTGGTTGCAAATGGCAAGAAATTGTTTCCTTCCGCCGTACTATGCCAGCTCCTCCTTTTTTGCACTAGAACGTAACAGGAAATGTCAGGCCAAAAGGAGCAGCTGATCACAGAAGATTAGGGGTTGGAAGAGACCACAGGAGGTCATCGAGTCCAATCCCCTGCTCAAAGCAGGACCAATCCCCAACTAAATCATCCCAGCCAGGGCTTTGTCAAGCCTGACCTTAAAAACCTCTAAGGAAGGAGATTCCACCACCTCCCTAGGTAACCCATTCCAGTGCTTCACCACCCTCCTAGTGAAATAGTGTTTCCTAATATCCAACCTAGACCTCCCCTACTGCAACTTGAGACCATTGCTTCTTGTTCTATCATCTACCACCATTGAGAACAGCCTAGCTGCCCCTCTTTGGAATCCCCCTGCTATCAAATCCCCCCTCACTCTTCTCTTCTGCAGACTAAATAACCCCAGTTCCCTCAGCCTCTCCTCGTAAGTCATGTGCCCCAGCCCCATAATCATTTTTGTTGCTCTCCGCTGGACTCTCTCCAATTTGTCCACATCCTTTTTGTAGTGGGGTGCCCAAAACTGGATGCAATACTCCAGGTGTGGCCTCACCAGTGCCGAATAGAGGGGAATAATCACTTCCCTCGATCTGCTGGCAATGCTCCTACTAATACAGCCCAATATGCCATTAGCCTTCTTGGCAACAAGGGCACCCTGCTGACTCATATCCGGCTTCTCGTACACTGTAATTCCCAGGTCCTTTTCTGCAGAAGTGCTGCTTAGCCAGTCGGTCCCCAGCCTGTAACAGTGCATGGGATCCTTCTGTTCTAAGTGCAGGACTCTGCACTTGTCCTTGTTGAACCTCATCAGATTTCTTTTGGCCCAATCCTCCAATTTGTCTAGGTCACTCTGGACCCTATCCCTACCCTCCAGTGTATCTACCTCTGTTCTCCACAGGGAGTCAGTTTTCCCTCAAGAAAAATAGCAAAACAGCCACAGTAGGTCTGATCCTGCTCCCATTTTAAACAATGGGGGGTTTTCTATTTCCTTTTCAATCAGAGAAGGATTGGATATAGCCTGCAGTTCTGAGCATGTCTTCTTTAGGACAGGCAAGCAGTGCTTCATTCTATAGGTGACAAGAAAATGAGCATTTCACTAGCTTGGATTGCTTTTTATAGCCTAATACATCCATTAGACTTGCTATCTCTTCATTGGGATTTGGACTGGGTGCATGTCAAGAGGCGCCCAAACTCTGAGGTGCTTATCCTCCAGAAATTTGACTCCGACAATCCGTTTTCTACTCCTTTCTTGTCCCCACCAACTCTCCATCCTCAGCGAAGTGGCAAAGGCAGCCATCTTCATTAACATTCACAGCGCCACCAAAAAGAAGTGACAGGCTGCTTTGTACACAGAAAACGGAAAGGCTGTTTGATGGGAACACAATTGCCCAATAATCCTTTCATGGTGTTTTTCTTTATTCAAGTCATTGCAAACAATGGCCCACAGGCCCAGATATGGGGATTCCAATCATTCAAATGTGTCTTTGGTAGTTCTTTATTTGTCTGCTCTTAGCCCAGCCATATGGGATGGTCACATGATGGATTCAGTAATGCCAAGGTGTCTCTCAGCCAAAATAAATCGGAGCCAATATTATGCTGTTTGCAGTTGTTAGCATTTTTTTAAAGCCATCGATCAAAGGAGGACTGGAAACATGCAAATCATTCTTAGTTAATGACCATATTTTTCTTGCATTAATGTTTCAAGGCAGCAGGGATTCCATAATCCCAAATGAGCAAATAGCTTCAGTATTTTACATATGAAAAGGTGTCAACGCTGCATTTATTGAAATGACAACTGGAGGTATATTTCAGTGCAGCTTAGAGTCTGTGCAGATCATGCAGAGTGCATTGGGCTAACATCAAGAGGAATAGATGACTCAAAGGAGAAGAGGGTACAGGGAACAATGAAACTTCAGCAGCCAAAGAGAGTGGCAACTCTGGGTGTGGAAGAAGCTTATTTGTGTTTTAGACTGTTGACTGCAAATGACTAACTATTGGAAAGAAAAAGTTGACTATTATAATTATGATGCTCAGAGATCCCAAATGAGATCTCTTATTTGGCACTGTACATAGATGAAGTGAGAGTCCCTGTCCTATAGCTTTTACAATCTAAATTGACAAAACAGGTAAATGGTGGGAAAGGAAATAGGCAGAGATACTTGCTTACGGTCATACAGCTGGTCAGTGATAGAGCTAAGGATAGAATCCAGCTTTCTGAATCCCGGGACAATGCCCTATTCACTGGATCATACAACCTTTCTAGATGTTCAACTTTACATAAAACAGTCTACTGTTGGGTAAAATTTTCAAATGCACCTATAGGACTTAGGACCCTAAGTCCCATTTTCAAAAGTGATGTAGGGGCAGATTTTCAAAGGTATTTAGATGCTTAAAGATAAGAGAGGCACTTCACTTGATTAGGCACTTTTGAAAATCCCAACTCCCATCTTTAGGCACCCAAATGCCTTTGTAACTCCAGCCCTTAGGCGCCTAAATTTCATTGAAAGTCCATGGGACCTAGGCTCCTAAAGGTGGGATTTTAAAAAGCAATTAGTTGTTTGTGAATTAAGTGCCTAACTCCCACTTGTTGGGAATTAGGTGTCTGACCACCCCCTCCCACATGCTTATGTCACTTTTGAAAATAAGATCTAAAGGATTCGGCCTGCTAGTTGCAACTTTCAGTATCTCTTGCCAAAGCAGGGTTATACAATGGGAATTAAACTGCATTACCCCAGGATCCGGGTTTTCACCTTCCAGCCAGCTTTGGGTAAAGCTCAGTCACTTCAGATGTGGAACTATCAGACAAGCTGTTAGTAAGTATAAGTGAGGTACTGAGGTCTCCCCGTTCTGCTCTATTCCCCCCCCCCATTTGCTGCTGTGGTCAGTTAGAAGATGCAGGCCACATATCTGTAGGCTGCACTCATTGACAAGGTCTGCCTGCTTCCCCATGGACTTGTCCAATGCCCTTCCCTCAGCTATAAAATGCTTATGACACTTAAATTAACAAACTTGACTTGAGCTGTGTAGATGCAGCCACTGTGTGTATGTGTGTGTGAATGTGTGTGTATAGGCACTACTTTTCTTGTATTGCATGGCTGTTTGTTGCTACAGGGAGAAAATGAAACTAGCTTCTGTTCTTAAAACATGCACAGAATGGGACCCAATTCTGTCACTGTCCCTATACACACACACACACACACACACACACACACTGCGCGCCCCTCCCCCCAAATAACCTTAGTCTGGAAACACAACTCACTAACTGTACTGGGAACTTTGCATCATTACAGAAATACTTCTTCTCAACAGGCTTAAAACAAGGGGAACTATTGTTTTAATGTCATTTGTGGCACAGGTTCCTGTTCAGATACATTCCTGGGTTTCTGGAGATGTAACTTTCAGAGAAAATTAGGCGATCAGCCAGGCTGAGATCCAGAGGGCTGAAGTGCTCTCTAATTAGGCTGCTCTGGTTTCGTGCTTCTTAGCAGGGGTATTTCTGTAATATAGATGGTAGTCGGTTACTGATGCAATCAAACTGTTCAGTCGGCGGGGTGCATCTTCGTAATGGTTTTCAAGAACTAGCACACATCACAATAAGGGGAAATCTGCTGGGAACTCCCCATGCACCATACCGAGCGTCCCCATATGACTCCAATGACAAAAGTAAGTCTATCTAACATATTGTGTCTCCCCCCCCCACTTCTTTTTTTTTTTTTTTTTTAATCCAGACGGAATAGCTTGTCACAGGAGCAACACTTCAGTGCTGTGGGTTTGGCTTGACAAGCTGCAGTAAATTTTCACAGCAGAGAAATGCTACTCCTTCATGTATTATGCCTCACTTATGCATCAGCACCTGCCAAATACCAAGGGACTGATTCTCATCTCACTTACTCCAGCTTTATACATTGAGCACAATGGAGCTAATCCTGATTTGCAGAGGTGTGAGAGGTTCAGATTCCGATTTCACAGTGTGTATTTCACCTGAAACAAGGTCACAGTCTTCCAGGCAGAAATCGGTGCTGTTGAACAGAAAATTAAAGAACGTCTTCAATATAGTTACCCTAGTTGCTGATGATGTGCAAGTTCTTCTCCTGGCAATCAAACCAAATGCTTAGTGGTGCTATACTGCTTTATACCAGAGAAGGATCTGGCCCCTAATTTGCTCTTGGCAAAATCCCATCGTATTCAACAGGAGGGCACTGCCACTAGTATCATGGTGTAAACTACACAGGTTCTGTCAGCAATACATCGTTTTTCTTAACCCAGTTTTTATTCTTTTAATATTAAATCAGCATAGTGAACACTGGGCAAAATACAAAGGAGGATCTAGATTCCTACCCCTGACTTGTATCAAAAGTCAGAGATAATATTCCTCCAGCATATAGCCCTATTGACTATCAATGGGATTTGTGCTCCTAACTCCTTTTTTGAAAATGTTTGAAAATCTTCTCCTTAACACACTTGATGGTGACATGAAGAGTAACATTTTCGAAAGTGCCTAACGCCCAGATCCTCAAAGGTATTAGGCAGCTAACTCATGTAGAAATTCTTAAAATGCCTTTGAGGCGATGGGCCTATGTGATTGAGGAACCTGCATGACATTTTGTAAAACTAACTTAGGTAAGTAGGAAACTCTCAATGAAAGTCAATGGGTCTAAGGCTCCTACGGGCCAGATTTTCAAAGGCATTTAGGTGCCTAAAGGTGCAAAGAGTTGCTCAGAGGGATTTTCAAAAGCACCTAAGCTAGTCTGATGCCTAAATTCTATTGAAATCAACAGGAGTTAAGCACTATCCTCCTTTTATGCTTTGGAAAAACCCTTTAGCCACATCCTTAGGTGCATAGACCTTTGAAAATCTGGCCCTAATTCATATTTGAAAATAGCACTCCTAATTCACTTAGGAGCCTTGGTAAATTTTACACTGTGTCACTAAAAAGTAAGAGACCAGATATTTCCCCTATGTCTAGTCTGGGAACTAGCGGTGAGGGCCGGATCCTCGGCTAATGTAAATTGGAATAGTCCTAGTGACTTCAAAGGAGCTACTCTGACTTTCGACAGCTGAGGATCTGGCTGAGACATTTTAACGGTGACCGCGGTACCTGGTACAGTACATGAAGTAGAACTCTGGGTATCTGCCTTCCCCTTGGAGCAAGTACACTCTACTGCACTCAAGTCAGTGTTAACGTGAGTTTGACCATCCATGTCAGTCTACCAGCAAGTTTCATTTGTGTCCCCAGATTTGGAGCTATTTTATTGCACAGATAGGCTCAGGAAACTGCCTTTTCAGTCTCCACAACCCCTTTTCATTTCTCCAACCTGCAGTTGTCACTTCTATGCACACGTCTTACATTCCATCTGGGAACGACAAACCTGGCTAAGTCCCAGCCAACAGGAACAAATGCTTCACTCGGACCGCACCGGCCTTCTCGCTGCAGAATGTGAAAGCGGCAAACGTCGCTCTCAGCAATAAACTGCGAGCAGGAGTGGATTTTAAAAGTACACCTTTGAGTTCCATTAGCAGCAGAGGGAATGGCAGGGATATACCTGACATGTTTCCAAAGAGAGGCTAATCCAGATAAGTGGCACCACTTGCATTATGAATGGAGTCTATATCAGTAACATTAAATTATGAACTGAGCTTAAATGTCAGTTGAAAACATGAAAATCGTGTGTGTGGGGAGGGGAAAATTCTGGACCAAAGACATCATTTTTAACCTGCTAGCACAGGCAGTCAATGCTATCTTTGCATCACTGGCAACAGCCTGAATCAGATCCTTTCAATGTGTATTTTTCTCTGGAATTCAAATGTGACTGACCACATTATTGTTTAATATCAAGTAATATTGATATTTAGCTTTTGTATAACATTTTTCAGCCATCAGTCTCAGAGCCCTTAGATTCAGATTTTTAAACCTAAAAGGGACCATCGTGATCATCTAGTCTGACCTCCTGCCTATCACATGCCACAGAACCTCACTCAGCCCCTCCTGTAATAGACCCACCATTTATTCTAGTTTAAAACCAGCAAGTGACCCATGCCCCATGCTGCAGAGGAAGGTGAAAACCCCCCAAGGTCTCTGCCAATCTCACAAAAGGATCATCATCTTCACTTGACAGATGGGGAAACTGAAGCACAGACTGGTGAAGTGACATGCCTCCAGGGCACACGAGTGAAAATATGGTAGAGTCAGGAATAAAACCCACAGCTTCCCCCTCCCCTGTCACAGGCCTATCCACAGCAACAGGATGGGATTTGTAAAAAGCACCCTGGTGACTTTGGCCCAAATCCTCAATGATATTTGTATTCTACTCCATTCTATTCTATATGAGTTTTTATTCCATGGTCATTGATTTCAGTGGAAGTTAGGAGCTTATATACCTTTAAGGCTCTGGGCTTTTCAACACAAACTCCACTGAAAATCAATGGGGACCTTTGCTCCTAAGTCATTTGGATGCTTTTGAAAATCCCATCTGGTATTTCTATGGCAACTGCATAGACAATCTTTTTAAATATTATAATCCAGCTACTACACCTTAATTGGCTCAAATGTTTAGTTATATATTTTTATCATTCAGATGCAAGCACACTTTATTTAAAATCCACTGCATCTATTATGGCACCTAAATCCCTTTGGCTCAATTGAAAATCCCAGCCAAATGTTTATAATTTCTGTGAGAGAGCAAAACGACCATTGCAGCCTTTTGTTCTGGGTTTGTACAGTGCCTAGCACAGGACAGTCCTGGTCTATGACCCCTCTATGCTAGAAGGCAAACAATAATAATCAGATACTTTATATATATATATATATTTAATATCAGAGTTGGAAGGGACCACAGGAGGTCATCTAGTCCAACCCCTTGCTCAAAGCAGGACCAATCCCCAACTAAATCCCCAAATTGCCCCCTCAAGGATTGCACTCACAACCCTGGGTTTAGTAGGCCAATGCTCAAACCATTGAGCTATCCCTCCCTTAGCCACTCTGCTTGAAAGCACATGTAAGAGGAACAGAGAGAGATTATTATGATAGACCTACACAATTAGGCAATTTAAACCACGTCTTGCACTACCGGTGCACACAGTAGACATAATTCCAATCTACCATGTTATTTGCTTGTATTTGCCCTACCAGTAAAAAAGCTGTATAAAACCACATGCATAATATCACACTGAATATGCACAATTTGAATACCTGGGTCCTTTTCAAAATGTTGACAGCCCTCATGATCACAGCATTTGACTTGGGGATTTGATCACATTTTCAAAGTTCATATTGGGTGCTGAATGAGTTTTAAATGGTCAAAAAGCTTCTGACCTTTGTTTCCTCTTAAATTATACTAATTTCACCCACCCATTGTTTGGCAAGGAGAAGGCTAAGCAGATAAAGCACCACAGTTGCATGTTCTCAAGGCAGGGATTGCCAAGGAAGCCAGATGAAGAAAGAAGTTGCCTGATTTCTCAGGCTGCTATAAAAGGTGCTTGCTAGATGAGCTGTATAATAGTTGAGTTTAGGCTGGTTTTTTTCCTTGGAGAGTAAATTATTCCTGGGTCTACTAGCAAGATGACAAAGCACCTTCTCTGTGATGTTCTTGTCTTTTTGGGTAGTTATTTCTATTTCAGGCCGCTTCCTTAGCTACAGGAAGCATTACCTTTGGCTGCACAAAACCTCACTTGGGCTTCATTTAGAACTTAATTATGAATAACTGTAAACTGTTACAACCAGTTAGGAGTAGACCTTGTTCAGGTAGGGCCTGATCCATTGCTTAATAAAGCAGAGAGAGTTTTTCCATTGACTTCTGTAGGCTTTGGATCAGGTCTATAATCATTTTAGGTGAGATTTTCCAAAGCACTTAAGTGACTTAGAAGGACAAATTTCCACAATGGACTCAGGTTCCTAAATCTTGAAAATCTCAGTTTTTGTTCTCCATACTCTCTGGACTTATTTCTGTCCTTCTCCATTCCTACTGTAGGATGCAGCTCACTTGATATATTGTGAATCGTTCTCTACATGTATCCCCAAACTGATTATTTTATAGTGAGCTAAGATTCATAATCAAAAAGGCTGACAAAGGAGGTGCTGTCGTCATCATGAATAAATTGGAATATGACCAAGAGGCTGCTAGACAGCTCTCTAACACCACATTCTACAGGCCATTATCCTCTGATCCCACTGAGGATTACCTAAAGAAACTACACCATCTGCTAAAAAAACTCCCTGACAAAGCACAGGAACAAATCTGTACAGACACATGCCTAGAACCCTGACCAGGGGTATTCTATTTGCTACCCAAGATCCATAAACCTGGAAATCCTGGACGCCCCATCATCTCAGGTATTGGCACCCTAACCTCAGGCTTGTCTGGTTATGTGGACTCTCTCCTCAGACCCTACGCTACCAGCACTCCCAGCTATCTTCGAGACACCACTGACTTCCTGAGGAAACTACAATCCATCAGTGATCATCCAGAAAACACCATCCTGGCCACTATGGATGTAGAAGCCCTCTACACCAATATTCCACACAAAGATGGACTACAAGCTATCAGGAACAGTATCCCCGATAATGTCACAGCTAACCTGGTGGCTGAACTTTGTGACTTTGTCCTCACCCACAACTATTTCACATTTGGGGACAATATATACCTTCAAGTCAGCGTCACTGCTATGGGTACCCGCATGGCCCCACAGTATGCCAACATTTTTATGGCTAACTTAGAACAATGCTTCCTTAGCTCTCGTCCCCTAACGCCCCTACTCTACTTGCACTACATTGATGACATCTTCATCATCTGGAAACCATGGAAAAGAAGCCCTTGAGGAATTCCACCATGATTTCAATAATTTCCATCCCACCATCAACCTCAGCCTAGATCAATCCACACAAGCAGTCCATTTCCTGGACACTACTGTGCTAATAAGCGATGGTCACATAAATACCACCCTATACCGGAAACCTACTGACCGCTACACTTACCTACATGCCTCCAGCTTCCATCCAGGACACTCCACACGATCCATTGTCTACAGCCAAGCTCTAAGATATAACCGCATTTGCTCCAATCCCTCAGCTAGAGACAAGCACCTACAAGATCTCTATCAAGCATTCTTAAAACTACAATACCCACCTGCTGAAGTGAGAAAACAGATTGACAGAGCCAGACGAGTACCCAGAAGTCACCTCCTACAAGACAGGCCCAACAAAGAAAATAACAGAACACCACTAGCTGTCACCTTCAGCCCCCAACTAAAACCTGTCCAGCGCATCATCAGAGATCTACAACCTATCCTGAAAGATGATCCTTTACTCTCACAGATCTTGGGAGACAGACCTGTCCTCGCTTACAGACAAACCCCCAACCTAAAGCAAATACTCACCAGCAACCACACATCACTGAACAAAAACACCGACCCAGGAACCTATCCTTGTAACAAAGCCCGATGCCAACTCTGTCCACATATCTATTCAAGTGACATCATCATAAGACCTAATCACATCAGCCATACCATCAGGAGCTCGTTCATCTGCACATCTACCAATGTGATATATGCCATCATGTGCCAGCAATGCCCCTCTGCTATGTACATTGGCCAAACCGGACAGTCTCTACGCAAAAGAATTAATGGACATAAATCTGACATCAGGAATCATAATACTCAAAAACCAGTGGGAGAACACTTTAACCTGTCTGGCCATTCAATGACAGACCTGCGGGTGGCTATCTTACAACAGAAAAACTTCAAAAACAGACTCCAACGAGAGACTGCTGAGCTGGAATTGATATGCAAACTAGATACAATCAACTCAGGATTGAATAAGGACTGGGAATGGCTGAGCCATTACAAACATTGAATCTATCTCCCCTTGTAAGTATTCTCACACTTCTTATTAAACTGTCTGTACTGGACTATCTTGATTATCACTTCAAAAGTTTTTTTCTCTTACTTAATTGGCCTCTCAAAGTTGGTAAGACAACTCCCACCTGTTCATGCTCTCTGTATGTGTGTATATTATCTCCTCAATATATGTTCCACTCTATATGCATCCGAAGAAGTGGTCTGTAGCCCACGAAAGCTTATGCTCTAATAAATTTGTTAGTCTCTAAGGTGCCACAAGTACTCCTGTTCTTTTTAAGAGTCAGTAGAAATTCGTAGAGGAAGAGCTGGCAACCTAATTCTAACAATGTCTGTGTGACTGGATAGGAAGGTGATAGTGAGCTATGTTAAAAGGGCAGTAGCTACAGGACATGTACACTCCATATACGTCACAGTCATAGATGCAAAAGACTATCAGGTCACTTATTCTAATTCTCTGCCAGTATTAGATTTGTTCCTGTATTTTCCTCCAGTGTCGTTTTCAATCCATCCAGCATGGTTAAGTTGCCAACCCTCCAGGATTGTCCTTTAGTCTCCAGGAATTAAAGATTTCTTTAAAGATTGTCATGTGATGATATCTCCAGGAATTCATCCAACCAAAGTTGGTAACCCTAAGCACGGCACCACCTCCACCCCTTTCCTTGGGAGATAATTCCACCATAGAAGAGATTCAAGCTTCAGCATAACAAATTATTTCCATTATCCAGCATGTATTTTTCTTTGCTGGTCTTCATCCCATTCCTCATAGTTGTACCCCTTGGATCACTCACCACAATGGAACTCTCTCCAACAAGGGTAAAGTACGTCCATGGGGGAGACAAAATTTTCTCTCGGGCTGGTCCAAGGCTGTGGTACGAACTCCCCCAAGAGCTAGGGACCATCACCCTCCACTCCAAGTGCAAAGCTCATTTCTTTAACCTGCCTTCTCTAACGTAAGTACATAGCAACAAGTATATTTAAAAAAAGCTCCCCCAAATTCTAATAGAACAAGACACTCCACTGCACATACTTCTCCCTCTGGTGTGAGGATGAGCAAACACACAATGCGTGACAAATGCATAGCCACATTACTTAATGTCCTGCTGGAAGGCACTCAGTGGTGATGAGCATTGTAGAAGAACCTATCTAGGGTAATATTCAGCTTCAAGAATTCCTTGGAAGTAACAAAGAGCTCCCCTGCAAAGCTCCAATCCCTCTTTTAAAAACTAGATGCCTTTCTGGGATATGTTCTTTAATCAAATACAAGTTATTGGGCTCAATACAGGGGTAACTGGATGAAATTCTATAGCATGGGTCATAGAGGAGGTCAGATTTGATGATCTAATGACCCCGTCTGGCCTTAAAATGGGTGGAAAATTTTGCAAAATGACCCCTCTTCCCCATGTAAGATGATCCTTCTCATCCATGAATTTCATCTACAACTTTAAAATAAAGCTTTATAAAAAATCCTAACTCAATGCATTTACAACCATCAATCTTTGTGGTGTACTAAATACAGATGCTATCTGCTTCCCTTGGGAAAATATGTTCCCTTCTGTCCTACCTACCTCCCCCCACCATTATGGTCTGTTGCTGCTTTTATAGCATCTTTGTTCACTCCTCAAGGCAAGGACTGGGTCTTTTATGCACCTGTAGAGAGAGAGACACATCTGCTGTAATGCATAAATAATGCTGATGTTATCTCTAGATGAATTGCCACGGCTAAGTCTGAATTTCACAAAGGATAGCCTGGAATCAGCCAATCAGCTTTTCCAAGATTGCACTATTATGACAAGAAGTACTGGGTTCAAGGGGATGCGAGGGGTGTAAAGATACACTAGTGTGCCTAGGATTTTATTTGCAAAGAGCATGGTCAGCAAAATACCCACAGTATATCAGCTTCCAAATAGCCCTGCGCCACACCTGTTGCCTTACTCAGCTGAGTGTGGGAGTAAGCCCTGCCCCCTTTACTCAGTCTATTTTGGGTTTGAGACTGGTGCAGCCCGTGGACTCTTGTTCTCACGAGCAAATGCCTTGGTTCCACCCTCCTTAATCATTGGCCAGCGATGAAGAGGCAGGTAAATTGCACCCTTTCAAGGATGACTTATTCCTCCCGCAAATTAAGAGGGAAGCTAGGGAGGAAATGTGACGTAGAGTCATGTTTCCTTCTCCGCTGCATATTCTAAGAGAGCCCCTCTGAGCCAACTCTTACTCAGGAGTGAGTCTAAAGACTCAATCTAGCCCATACTGTTAACGTGCCACCAGTTCCTACTCATTCCACGGGAGACATTTTCAGGCTGCTGTAGCCCGTGTAAATTGTCATCACTCCATTTCGATCACTGGAGCCAGGACAATTTACACCACAGCTGAGGATCTGCTGCTTTGCATATAAACTTTGCTCCGATTAAGTCTTGCACTCGATGGCATGCTCTGCACCCATCACATCTCAGCAATTCCATTCACAGGGTCATGCACTGGGGATGCCAGGTACATGAGGTTATTTGGAGAAGAAAATGAGCAATGCAGAGAGAAAAATAATCTCTCTCGAGATTTAAATCAAGCAGGCTTTCTTTTAATTGGTACCAACACAAGCCATGAAGCAAGATAAAATGTAATTTGCTCAGCAAGGTAAAGGACATCCTAGAAAAACCTTTTAGACTTCATATTTGTTTTCTGCAAGCTCCGTGATGTTGACCTTCGTCTGCTGTCTAGGTTAAATTCCTCCCCACCTTACTCCCCCTTCTGCTGCACCATGCTGGATAAGCTAGGAATGAAAAAGATTAAGAAAGCTGGCAGTGCTGCTTCCCACTGGGGCCTCTCGCCTTTGTCAAAAGCTGCCATTGTGGCCATCCGTGCTAAAGGCAAAACGCATGCTGCTCTCATGGACACTGTTAGTGCATTACTTCAGCATGTGCTGTATCTATCCCACTTGAGCCTCCACAAGGTATTTCGCTGAAACAGCTTAGATGATAAAAGCCAGAGCTGGTGAATTTCCACTTAGAAGAAGAAAAGGTCAACAACATAACCCGCTCTTAGCTCCCGCTCCCCAAAGCCATTCTCCTTTCATCCTCAAAACAAGACTTCTGATAAAGACAAGAACAAAAAAGAGCAAGGCTTTCTGTACCTATAAAAAGAACTAGCGCTGGCTTAAAGCAACTCACCTGAAGGAAGCCTCAGGTAATGGGATACTTCGGTTGGGTTGAATGGCTTGGGAACTTTTCATCTTTTAAAGGGATTCTGTTAAATGACTTAGGCCTGATATCTGACCAGTCTGATTATAATTTGGTAGGGAGTAACTTTGGACTCTGCTTCAAGTTTTAAACTTTAATCCACAGGCTTTGACTACTATTTAGCTGCTGATGACTCACTCGCTCAATCCACCTCTCTGCTGATGAGCTGATACAATCCCCTGCCCATGTCCGCAGCCTTTGTCACCCACCAGTAGCTTTTCTTTAAACACCATAGGCCCAGAAATTAGGAGCCAAAATATCTTTGGCCTTAGTATTTTCTCCTGTGCTGTTTCTTATTCAAGAGGTATAATATGCCCCACTTCCTTATCCAATTTCAAATGCCTCCTTAAAACTCATCCATGCCATAAAGTCTACAAAACCCTATCTGCGGATAATGACCAGAGACCTATTGAACTGTCACTGTTCATCTTCCTTTTCCTACTCCCTTACTCCGACTGACTCCTCCACTCCTGCCAGGCCTCACCTTACCTATAACCCCTATTGAAAAATTAACAGCCCTCTTCCCTCCCCCCACCAAAAAAAACCCCACAACATAAAAATGTAACTCAGCAGTGCCAATGTATCAATGGGTTCAAACTTTCAGAAGCATCAAAGTTACTTTCGTTTAACACTTGTGGTCCTAATAATTAATAAACCACTTGGGAACTTTTAAAAATCCCACTCCAAATGTATTGACTTGTATTTGCCCATGGGTGGTGCATTGAACATTTGTAAGCTATTATTTTACAGTATCCTGCATGCGCTCCAATTCCTTTCTCCCACCAATGACCATACCATAAATTTGGATCTAAGAGACAGATTCTGCCACCCTGACTCATGTTGACTAGCACCGTACTGCCTGAGTAGCTACTGCATACAAAGTACTGTGTTCTAAGGTATTAATCAGTGTGAGTCAGGGTGGCAGAATCTAGCCCTTATTTCCATGACTTTGATACTTCATAGCAATTTAATCACAGTACACTGAGGAGTGAGAGGAAGGATGGTCCAAGTGTTAGGGTTTTAGCCAGGGATTTTTAATTAATGTTTTTTTTAAATATATGGAGATATACCTATCTCCTAGAACTGGAAGAGACTCTGAAAGGTCATCAAGTCCAGCCCCCTGCCTTCACTAGCAGGACCAAGTACTGATTTTGCCCCAGACCCCTAAGTGGCCCCCTCAAGGATTGAGCTCACAACCCTGGGTTTAGCAGGCCAATGCTCAAACCACTGAGCTATTCCTCCCCCAAGGCCTCACCTCCCTGCTCTGACACCGACTTCCTGCCTGACTTTAGGCAAGTCACTTAGTCTCTCAGTTCCCCATCTTTAAAAGGGAGATAACAGCACTTGCCTAACTCACAGGGGTGTTGGGAGGAAAATGCATAAAAGACTATGAGGCACTCAAATACTACAGTGATGGGGGTGATGTAAGCATCAGAGATAGACATATTGCAGAGATGACAATTTTAGGAGCATTTTTCATCGCTTTTTTTTTTCTTTTAGATGAATTAATTAGTTCAACACATTTCACAGCATGTGTTTTAAATGTGTCTTTCCGGTGCTAGTGACCTTCACGAACATACCAGGGTTCTGCCAGAAACCTAGTCTCCTCTCTGTTTGTCTGATACATCATGGCCTATTTTCTTCCCTTGCTTTCTGTAATTGTCTCATCTTCAATCTAGTATGCCAGGTTTATGAGAAACAACAAATCAATACCTTTTTTGAAAACTGCTGATTCTTTAATTGTTGGAGGCTGTCTGGATGCTACAATCATATTAGCGGTCAGGAGTGATTAATTTTGAAGGGAAATTGTTTTCCCTGATTTTTAATATCAGTTCAGATCCCACCTTCTTTACTTTCCATTCATCCAAGGAGACAGATGCAGTAGATTCAGTAGCTGTTTTAATAGTCTAGGGTACCAGACCTGCAACCTGCTCCACGTTGGTGGACTTCTGTGCTCATGTTGATCTTTACTGATGTAACTAGCCAATCACTCGCCTTTTCTGCTCCCACTTTGCACCTGCTTCCTTACAGCAGGCAATCATAAGCAAGTAGCTTCAACTTTTCTCCGGACTCTCTCTGGCCAGAGTCACAATCTGAGCAGGATCAAGCAGGAGAGGAAGGGACCCTCCTTAACCTGCGTGGCTGAGTAAGTACCTGTGAAGATTTAGCCCTAACTGATAGTGTGCGTGATAGGCTAGGTGAAAAGTTTCTGTTTAAACTGTTTTTTTAATAGAAAATTGAGAGGGGGGGTGTGTGTGAGAGAGAGAGAGAGAGAGAGAAAAGCATCTGGTTTCTGCTTAAAATTTTGACATTTTTAAAATAAAAAAATCCCCAAATATTTCAACACAAAATCAAAATATTTTAATTTGGAAATGCTGCCATGGTGTCTCATGGGAGTTATACTTTGGTTGCTTATGTAGCTACTCACCTGTAACTCCCTGTCCAGACTTCATCTTGATACATCCTGGTCAGGAACTCCCATGATGCACTTCTTTCCATGTCCAAGAAGAGAGACTGTGGTGCATCATGGGAGATGTAGTCTGATTCAGAAGACCAGCCTTTAGAGAAGAATGGAGTCATGAGGCACCTGAACTATATCTTTAATATATGGAGATATACCTATCTCATAGAACTGGAAGGTCCCTGAAAGGTCATTGACTCTAGCCCCCTGCCTTCACTAGCAGGAACAAGTACTGATTTTCACCCCAGATCCCTAAGTGGCCCCCCTCAAGGATTGAGCTCACAACCCTGGGTTGAGCAGGCCAATGCTCAAACCACTGAGCTATCCCTCCTCCCCTTCCAAGAGGCATCACAGCAGCATTTCCAAATTGAAATATATTAGATTTTTGGCTGAAAAAAACATCAAAAGGTCTGCAAAAATGTATCTGAAAAAGCCCCCCCCCAACTTTCCATAGAGAATTTTTTTCCCACCAGGTTTAAATGCATGCAACCAGAGTAGCTGCAAGGTGTTATAATCCACTGCCCTACCACATTATCATGGATAAAGCACTGGGCCAGCAGCTGTGGGGCTATGGCTGTAATTCTTAATGGGTACAGCCCTTTGGCAGAAGAATTCCCATGCCCATTCATGAAATAAAGAGATACAGTGGGATAGTGTTACGCTTATGCTGTAGCTTCGCAGACACTGGCACTATATTTATGTGTGTTTTGAAACAGAAACCAAGTCTTCAGCTTTCACCCAATATTTCTCATTAAAATCCAAACTAAACCCTAAATCTCATGAAAGGCGATTATTGGAAGAGAGTTTCAAACTACACTCGTAAGGAAACAACCCGGTCCCTCTTCTCCACACCAGCAAACATACTGTACCTTTTCAAAGTGCCAGTGAAATCAATTCTCTCCTTCTGAGGTCTAGAGAAAAAGTTCACTGGAAAGAGAGAACACTTCACAACGCTCAGAATCAGCTCAAAAATTAAATTGTTCATTCAGCATAAAGGAATTGTCAAGGCTAAGTTCCATGCCCTGAACAGTGCCTCTTCCTCATATTAATGTTGAGCACCTTCCCCTTTCTTACTCCGTATAACAGACTACCAATATAAATCTTGCATTTATACAGCCTTTCATCCTGAAGGATGCACTTAAAAAAAGCTTAATGGTTATACAAATGATATATAGCCATCATTTCACCCAACAGTGAAATGCAGCCACCCCTGGGATTGCATGCTGCACCTGTTCAGCTATGCAGAGCAAGATGACAGATCCGTTTCAGACAGGAACTACCAATGCAGGGGAGAATTTTAGAAAGTTAGAATATATTTTACCAACCTGGAGTTTGGCCAGGGCACCAGGACTAACACAAACTGTCAACCTCAATGGCTCTTTAAGCACCACAAGTGGACAGAGAACCTCACTTTTACTTCTTAATTAAAAGGCCTGAATAATACTGGGGCTCAGTGCAGTACTGACTCAGGTGCCACTTAGGCACATGCTTAATCTTAAGCACATGCTTAAATCCCTCCTGTTGACATTAAACATGCAAATATTTTGCTGATTAGGAATGAGATTGCTCACATGCTTAAAATTAAGCATGTGCTTTAAAGTGTTTTGCTGAACTGGGACTTCAAAGGGAAGATTACTTGTTACTGATTCACTGCCACTTCCTACAGCTAGGAGGGTCACCCATCAGAATACAGTACTAACCAGACTTGACCTTGCTTGGTTTATGAGATCTGACAATGAGTGAGAAATGAAGTAAGACGGAACTGTTCCAATTACCCTACTTATTTTCAATAGTTTATTAATCACAGGAGTGCATTCCCATTCCATCCCCACACTTTCTTTTTTATGCTTCAGGATCACTTCTGGAAAATCATTGAAGTTCCTTGTTGAACCTTGCTTGGAATACATTGGTGCTATGGATTTGCTACAATGTTCCATGAAATCTGAGAAAACCTTCCAATGATCTCTACTATAGTTGTTATACTTCCTTATCCCAACCAAGTTCTCAGTGCTTTGGGCTTTCAATTTACAGCTCTGAAACTAATGGGAGAGGTTGGGAAGAAGGGTTGTTATTTAGCCTTGGGTTTTTGCTTGTTTCATTGTACATGCCTTTCCAATATTCTTCCCTGAATTGACCTTTTCTGTGCTTTCAGCAACATCTTTACAGTTCCCTAGGAGGTGACAGGATGTCAGACGAGCTGGCAGGTGCATTTCCTCGGGTGCTGGAAACATACATCACCTGCTAGTGTGAACATGTGCATGACCATTTACATCTCCTGGAGGACTCTGCCGACTGCTGCTGCTGTTGCAAAGTTTACTTCAGCATTAAAGTTCCATTTGTCAAAGAACCATGAGAAGAAAAAAAAAAAAACCTGCAAGTTCTGACTTTGTTGCCGGTAGCTCTGCCTTAGCCAGAATTTCTCAGGTTCATTTAAGTAAATTCTCCATCCTTGTTTGAGAGGTGGAACATTTGGGTATTTGACACCCAGAGCCTAAGGTGATGTCTACTATATTCATAGACTCATAGACTCATAGACTTTAAGGTCAGAAGGGACCATTATGATCATCTGGTCTGACCCCCTGCATGCTGCAGGCCATAAAACCGTCCCTACCCCTTCCCTGGACTCTGCTGTTGAAGTCCCCAATCCTGTTTTAGGTGACTTCAATCGGCAGAAACCCTCCTGCTAGAGATCCCTGCCCTATGCTGCGGAGGAAGGCGAAAAACCTCCAGAGGCTCAGCCAATCTGCCCTGGAGGAAAATTCCTTCCCGACCCCAAATATGGCGATCAGTAAGACCCCGAGCATATAGGCAAGAGTCTCCAGCCTGACCCCTGTCAGCCATTATACAATTTACCTACCATTTCTTGGTTTTCCTTGACTACTATGTTTTACCATTAAACCATTCCCTCCATAAATTTATCTAACTTAATCTTAAAACCAGACAGGTCTTATTCTACGCTTGAGAGCTGTGCAAAAGAATTGAAGGCAAGCAGGCATCCTACATAAAACTGATCCTTCTATAAACACTGACTAGATCCCATCCTTCCATACACACTAAATAGCCTGTCCTAAATACATCCTGTCTTTGCATAAACACACTATTCAAAACATAAGAGAAATAGGATTTTGGATCTTACAACCAGAGAGAACAATATGTTATAATTATTATTACTATTCATTATTTGTATTACTGAGGGCACCTTAAGACCCCAGCTCAGATCACGGCTTCGTTCAGAGAAGCATTATACAAATATATAGTAAGAGACAGCCCTTGCCCCGAAGAGTTTACAGTCTAAATAGACATGACAAAGAATGGGAAGTGTTTGCTGATGAGGGGACTGAGGCAGGGAGAAATTAAGTGACTTGTCCAAGGTCACACAAGGGAGTCTGACAGAGCTGGGAAATGAAACCTGACGTGCAGAGTCCTAGTCCAGTGGCTTAATGACAAGACCTTCCTTCCTCTATTTTATCAGTCTGCTCAGTGTACTTCATTTATATTGACTTACTGTGTGGCATTCAGCAGCCACTTATCCTCTCTGTTTGCCTATCTCTAAAGCGGGTATTCTCACATTTACCTTACCACAGGTGTGGCATGAGACTTAGTGTTTGTAAAGCGCTTTGTCAGCCTGAGCTGAAATCTGGAAATGAGAGCAAAATGCTTAAAACTAAAGATACACATACTTTATAAAACTCTATTTATTATTGTGGCACTAAAAGGTCCTATTCAGGTTTGGGGATCCACTGTGCTTGGCAGTGTAAAACTACTACAGTGAGTATATGATGGGCTGGACTAGGCCCAGAGGTCATAGAGAAGTCCTCCAAGTTGCCCAGAGTGGCTTCAGGGGAAGCAGCATTTGGAGAGAGGCTGCAGGGAGCAGCCAATCAGGGCCCAGCAGGGCCATATAAAAGAAGCTGCACTACTAGAGACTGTCAGTTGTCGCCTGGAGCTGGAGGAGTGAGGACTGTGTTCCTGGCTGGCTGAAGGAGAAGCAGGACCATGGACAGATCAGTTGTTGGCCAGCACTAGGGGGGAAAGAGAGAGCTCCTGGCTGGCTGCTGCGCCTGAGTCTAATCATACAGACTGTATGTTACTCAGCCAGAGGGCTAAGTCACTGAAACCCGCCTGATAAACCATGAACGGAGGTTACTGCAGACTTAGAGAGTGTAGGCAAATGCACTCGAACCAGGGGTGCTTGTGAGAGGTGGGTTCCACCCCATTAAAGGTTAAAAAATAAGCCAACCCAGAATAATTTTGATGGAAAGGAAGGTGCATGGAACCCAGTAGAAGGTAGTAATGGGATAAGCTGCCCTTGGGAAAGTTTCCTTCTGACCCTCAATAGCTCTGATACATGAGGATTGACATCCTTTCCAAAAGTGTTGTATATTTTAAAATGTTTACTATTATCTGGATAGTCTTGTTTTCCACATAAGTGTCTAATCCTTAATGTCTAATCATTTTCATTACATTTCTGATGGGTTGGGGAGAAAGGACTGGAATACTGAAAAATCTGTCCTTTTTTCTTGTTGGTTGTTTGTTTTGCTCCTTTCTCTTTGGAAACTATAGTGATAGAAGAAAAAGATCTCTCTCTGAACACGCTCGCTGGCTTTTTTCCCATCTACTTATATTTTTCTACTCTCTTCTCAAAAGGATCTCTGAGATCCCGGCGGTGTCGGGGTGAGACGAGCTTAGTAAATGCTAAAGCAATATACTGCGCGTTTATTATTATTTATTTTTATTTTATTTTATTGTTTGGTTGAGGAAATCTCTCTTTAACTCTCTCATTTCGCTTTCTGTTTAATGCGTATGGTTGTCAGTGGGGACCCTTGTATACTTTTGCCCATGGTACCAGCACCAAAATACTTGGCAAGATGGTTCTGTTACCAGGCAACTATGCCAACATTAGTGTGCGTAGCCTCTTTATATATTTGCCCACTGATCAAACTGAAAGGTGAAATAGAAAGCACAGAAACTCTTACATTGTGTTTTGTACACTCTTCCCCTATCCTGTTTCTTTTGTCTATATAGACTGTAAGTTCTTCTGGGCAGGGACTTTCTACTGGTTTCCGTTTGTACAGTGCCTGGGAATAGAGCTCTGTTCTTGGTTGGGCCCTAGGTACTGCTGTAATAAACATGAGTAATACTAATGCATTTTACATTATTATACTATTTTATTTATTATTTGTTTTACCATAGCGCCTAGGAGGCCCACTCATGGGCCAGGACCCCATTGTGCCAGGCACTGTACAAACATAGAACAGAAGGACAGTCCCTGCACCAAGGACCATCCATTTTGAATCTGCTATAGTCCAATTGAGTGCACAAGGTGCAGGGACTGTTTTTCTGTTCTGTGCCAGAATTTTTTCATCAAAATGAGAATTTCTTTAAAAAAATTGAACACCTTCCCCCCCCCCCCCAGCCTGAAAATGTTTAATTTACTAACATCTAAAAACTTCCAAATTTTTCAATTTTCAAAAACCAAATACCACCTGGTCTGAAAAAGTGCATTTTTTTTTCAGATCGAACCTGAAAAATTTCAATGAAATAAATAAAATAGACTGTGTTCTGAGAAAAATAGTACACTTTTTTCAATCAGTTCTAATAGGTGGAAATGAAAGCATGTGTGCTGGTCCTTGGAAGGGGTTGTTCTTTATGATAGTAGGCAACATGTTACAATATCACCAAGATAAGTCGTATCAGACTCTTATGTGGACCAGCCACTGGAGAGGACAAAGATCCACATCTCGGGGTGAGTTACATTAGCATAGGGCCAATATGCCCCTTGTGCTATAGCACTGGATTGACAGCATAGCATTGATGGATGCAATGCAAGGTTGATGTTTCTGCCCAGGCTTATATGGCACTAAGGCTTTTAGCTGTCATTGAATATAAACTTTTAAAAATAAGAAAGTTAACTTGAGACTTGTGCTGATAAGTAAAAAGAACAAACTAGTCCTATGGACTTCCACTAAAACCAAGTACAGCTTCAGCTGTTTTGACCTACTGTTTAAAAGCACTGTGAATCATCACATTTAAACAATATGGCAGAATATTTTCCAATAAATTTTCAGCATGGCAGTTACATTTTCTAACCCCAGCTGGAAAAAGTATTGCAGGATTTACTACAGAAACATGAAGATTGATTCTTGCTTGGAGAATCTGCCAGATTTCTTGATTTAGAGAGCTGATGATCAGTGGCATGTTTGGGTTTGATTTAACCTGGTTTTCTTTATTTATTTTTCTATGGGTTCCTTTTACAATAATTTGGGCTAATTTTTTTCTGACTAGTATTTTGTTTAAAGAGTACTGTTGTCTTTTGATGATTCTGATATTCAAATCATCTAAGGCTAAATTCTGTTCTCTGGTCCATGCTTGGTTGGAATAACTTGAATGAGTTTCACTTAAACATAGATATGGGCAGGAAACAGTTTCCCCAATCGGGTGAACATTTTCAAGATTTCAAAAAATGTTTCCTTCTTGAATTACAATAAAAAGTTAAAATCCCCCCAATTTTTCCAAACCAAAAAAATCACCAAATATTTTTGGTTTGGGTCAGTCAAAATGATTCATTTTAATAATTTAAAAATAAATGATCAAAATGGGAACAAAATATTTTGAAAGTGTTTTCCTCAGCTTAACTTTTCAAATGAAAAGTCATTTTGAACCACAGTTTTAAATTTAAAAAATGTCAAAACAGGACATTTTGACAATTTTGAAGCTTTCCCCCACAAAAAAAAATTGATATTGAGAAACTTGCCAAAACCAACCCCTTTCAACGAAAAGTTTTGGTTTAATCAGGGGTCAGCAACGTTCGGCACGTGGCTCGCCAGGGTAAGCACCCTAGCGGGCCGGGCCAGTTTATTTACCTGCTGATGTGGCAGGTTCGGCCGATGGCGGCCCCCACTCACTGCAGTTCGCCGTCCCGGGCCAATGGGGGTGGCGGGAAGCCATGGCCAGCACATCCCGCGACCCGCGCCGCTTCCCGCCACCCCCATTGGCCCGGGACAGTGAACCGCGCGATCGGCCGAACCTGCCGCGTCAGCAGGTAAATAAACTGGCCCGGCCCGCTAGGGTGCTTACCCTGGTGAGCCGCGTGCCGAACGTTGCCGACCCCTGGTTTAGATAAATCAGCATTTTCCAATGGAAAAAAAATGGTTGAAAAATTCCCAAGCAGCTTTATTTACCTGTGGTCTAAGTGAATTGATCTGGTTTTAGATTTGGGCTAGCCTCACCTTTTCTGCTTAAGTTTAGGCAGTGTGGAATCTTTACTGAGTAAGGGCAATCCTCCTTGTAGGCTAAGTGACTAAAACTCCTAAGTAGCATCTTGAAAAGTGGTTTGGGGATGTAGGAGTCAAATTCTCATTGAACATCCATTTCCATGGGATTTAGGCACCTAGGTGCTTTTGACAATGCAGGTAGTTCTCCAGTTGGCACCTAAACCCCTTTGAAAATCTGGCCCTAAGTCTCTCTCTGCCTCAGTTTGTACTGAATACAGCATGGAGATGGAACTATCGTCTAACCTTTTGATGAGGCCTCTCTAGGTGAGGATTGAGCAAGCCAGCGTGAGAAGCTTGTATGTACTGTGTGTGTGTTAGTCAAGAGGATTCAGACAGCTCAGCAGCAGGACCGGCTCCAGGCACCAGCGCAGGAAGCAGGTGCTTGGGGCGGACAATGGAAAGGGGCGGCACGTCTGGGTCTTTGGAAACAATTTGGCGGTGGGTCCCTCAGTCCCTCTCGGAGGGAAGGACCGGCCGCCGAATTGCTGCCGAAGAATGAAGCGGCACAGTAGAGCAGCCGCCGAAGTGCCGCCGATCGTGGCTTTCCCCCCCCCACCCACCTCGCCGCTTGGGGCAGCAAAAAAGCTGGAGCCGGCTCTGCTCAGCAGGGCCATTAATCCCACCCATGAGCAGAGGCAGTGTGTGTGGGGGGGGGGAGGAGAGAAGACACACGGGATCACATGCCCTGCCCCCCCGCCCAGAGATACTGGTTGGCTTCTACTGAGCCTGCTCAGTAATATCTGCTGAAGCTGCTACCCTCACTCTGTCTCCCCCCTCCCCTCAATTGGCACGTTCATCTCTGCCAATGATCACAAAATTCATGCAAATAAATTGAAACGGAGGCAAGAGAGTAAAGAAAATGGCCCTATCCGATGTAAAGACACTTAAAAGGATAATTGATGTCCCATCGTTATCACTGCAGCAAGCATCTTATATCACAAAAGTAATACATGACACTTCCTTATTATAACTAGTTCCATATCATTAATTATAGTAGGAGAAGCTTCTCTTTTCTGCCTTTCTTCCGATCCTAGACAGCCAGCCTGTTAGGGCAGGCAACTAGCCCATCTCCTCACAGATCTCCCCCACCCAAAGTCATTGTCAATCAGGCAACCCTTGCACGTGAAAATGACAGTGATAATCATGTAATGGTGCTTAAACACTTTCTTTCCCCCTCCTCCTTTTTTTGAAGCAATCTTATTAAGATTAATTACCAAGATTAGTTATTGTCAAAAATTGATCCACCAAATCAATGATTTTTTTTATGTTTCTGCATGTGTTAAGTGATAGCTATTCTCTTGCCTCGGACAATTGAGCATATTAATAATATTTATGAGGGGGATGTTTGCAGCGATTAGAATAATCTAGCTCATATCGGTCTTCACTGAAACAGTTACAGAGTGATGCAATTAATTATAAGGAAAGAAAGAGAGAATTAAAAAGATAGTGCATCTGTAGCAATGCATTGATTCTTCATTCTGCAGTGGGATGCTATGTGAATCGGAAAATATAGGGCTAGAGTTTCTCTTCAGACACAGCTCGGAACACAGGAAGAGGTGAAAGCTGCACCACCCTAGAAGAAGCCCTAGGAGGCACTGTGCCACCCCTCTGAGTGACAATACCCCCGGTTCTCCTCCTTTGCTCCGGGGGTCACTAATGTACAGGTACAGGCCTGATTCAGCAAAGCATATGCTTATATCCCATTGAATTTAACAGAACTTTAAGCCTGAGCTTAAGTTCCATTAAAGTGATTTCCTGAGCAGGGATGGACATGATTAAGTGCATTCCTGAATCAGGGCCTAAATAGCTATCTGGCTCCCATACTGGCCGAGCTATTCTACCCAGAAGTGGAGCCAAAACGACATCCATTCCCTGCTCCTCCTCCTACCCTAAGGTGACATCTACACTTGGAGCTCGGGCAGTAATTCCCAGCTCCTGTAGACGTTCTTGTGCTGGCTGTCATCAAGTTAGCATGCTATAAGTGCGTAGTATAGCTGTAGAAGCACGGGCAGTGGTGAGTAGCAGCATGGGGTGATGGCATGGGCTAGCCACCGTGAGTCCTCATCCATGGGATCTGGGCGGGCGGGCTTATCCTCGGGGTAGCTAGCTCATGCAGCCAGTTGCTGCTGCCTGTGCTCCTATGGCTGCACTCCTATTTTTAGCGTGCTAGCTCTGAGCTAGCATGAGTGTATCTACACAAGCTGGGAACCACACCCCAGGATTCAGGTGAAGGCAGCCTGGCAGCTGGCAGCATGTGAAATGCTAGTTGATAAATAAACACACACATTGTATTTCATGCAATATACTTCTAAACCTTGGCTGCTATTGCTTTAGAGTCAAATAGCACTTAGATCCTAATGAACACATTCAAATTCTAAAGGAATGTGTTTTTCTTCTGTTTAATTGCCATGTAACAAAGTAGCAACAGTTGAAGTGCATAATATTTAAATGTGCATTTTTATCTAATTAGCGTGGTACTGAGTTTCATGTAAAGTATTACATGCATTAAAAAGTCTCTTTGCAAGTATCTAGAATGGGTAAGAAGATCATTACGCGTTTTGGGTGAAGTTTGCCATTATCCAGAAAGGTCACTACAAGACGGATGCCATGTTTAAATCTTTAAGGATTGAGAGGACATGAAGTGGAGCATAGGGCTAATGGTCACCCTCTACACAGGGGTGAATCTCAGTCTTATTCCTTTATGTAGCTTTGAGTTAATTACATGACAGATAGATTTATCTCTTATTAAATCTTTAGTGCTTTTTTTTAGCAACAAATTGATATATAATTAACATAGGCAATCTTATTAAATGCATATTAGGGAGCTTATTTGAGACCATAGAAATCTTTAATTGAAGGTATTACTAAGACCCTCTCATTCTTACATTTAGCGACAAGTCACTATTGTATCAGAGTTGAAATAGAAAATACCCATCAAAGTGCTCCCAGGTAGGTGAGTGACTTGTAGAGCTGAGCCAATAATTCGGGCTGAGTCATTTCACATTTAATTACTGCTTATGATTTGTCCATGTCCTTAGCCTCTAAGGATAGAACAAGAAGCAATGGGCTTAAACTGCAGCAAGGGAGGTTTAGGTTGGACATTAGGGAAAAGTTCCTAACTGTCAGGGTGGTTAAACACTGGAATAAACTGCCTAGGGAGGTTGTGGAATCTCCATCTCTGGAGATATTTAAGAGTAGGTTAGATAAATGTCCATCAGGGATGGTCTAGACAGTATTTGGTCCTGCCAGGAGGGCAGGGGACTGGACTCGATGACCTCTCGAGGTCCCTTCCAGTCCTAGAATCTATGAATCTATATTGGGCATTTCTCCGATATATTCTCACTTGAAAATAGTACTTGGTCGACAGATTATTCATGGATAGTTTATTGCAAATATTCACTATGTGTGAATTCACTTATGTGACTGTCCTGGGTGGGTGGATTGGTTGGTTGGTTAAAAAAGTAATGGGGTCCTCTCTTTTCCATGCTTGGGCGACGTCTGCAACTAATGAAAGAGAGTGAGAATTGCAAACGGTGAGCTTTACAATCATATGTAGAATCTGGAATTTTGGAGGGTAAATATTTGAGTTTAAAATTTTATTTTTGTCAGTATTTGACTAATAAAGGTCAAAGGTTTCAACTTGAATGTGAAAAGCAATTGAAGAAACTTCACTGACGTTTCTTCCTTTTTTGTTTGTCAAAATTCCATATTAAAAAATGTTTATTGAAATTTGAAACATTGCTCCGTTTGATAGTTGGTTGGAAAACATGCAAAAAATCCATCTATTTTGTGATCAAAACACAAAATTAAAAAGTCTCATTTTGGAGAATTTCTACCAGCTCTAGTTTTAAGATGGTTGAATTAAAAAAAAAAAAAAAAAAAGTTTTAGAATTCAAATAGCTATTTGTTCAAAAGATTTAATGCTGTTACCTCAACTCCAAGTACTTTGCATTCCCCTCTTTACCTATTACTCCCCATCAAATAGCTAGAACAACCCAAACTTGTTCCGCCGCACACAATGGTCTGCTAGACTAGCAGATATCTCACCACAGTGACGTGCAAAAATAAGTCAGATTTTCGCCAAATACAGAATCGATGATCACAAACTAGAGATGGAAATCAGGAGGCACAGCATAATAAAACCTATCCCTTGTGTAGCGCTTTTCATCAGTAGATCTCGAAACGATTTACAGAGGAAGGCAATCACATTATCCCCATTCTACAGAAGGGAGAAGTGAGGCATAGAGAGGTGAAATGCCAGGTTATCTCCTAGGCCAGGAGCAGGAATAGAATCCAGGACTCTTGCGTCCCAAGCTAGTGCTCTGTCTGCTAGACAACACTGCCTCCCCTTGACATAGCATAGTCTAAATCCTGTCTAAACTCCCACTGAGATACAGCACAGTGTAATGCCAAAGAGGGGAAACTGTCCCCCTGATGCGACAGGAGAGGTTAAAACAAAGAAACACACTCTATCTACTCCACTGTCTAGGGTGACCAGATGTCCCGATTTTATAGGGACAGTCCCGCTATTTGGAGCTTTTTCTTATATAGGCACCTATTACCCTCGACCCCGGTCCCGATTTTTCACACTTGCTATCTGGTCACCCTACCACTGTCCCACATACAAGGATGAGTGAGCCATATGTCCTCACGTTATCAGGAACCATAAAATAAGTCTAACTGAAAAGCAAAAAGGCAGAACTATGCCTGACCATGGGAGAATGCAGAGAGGTGGCACAGCGTGATGTGCAACCTGCCACTGGATTAGGGATGGACAGAAACAGCAAATGGTTGTAGGGGATCAGGTCCCCCACACAGTGTGCAACTCTGCTGCATGGGTTATGTCTGCTGCTGACAGAGAGCTCAGGGGTCTGTCTCTGTTACACACTTGCATAGCTTGTCATGTCAATAAAGTCTCATTGAATTGAATACACAAATATTGTGAGCCAGAGGCTTCTTTTAAAACATAGCCTCACATCTTTATACAGATAAAATGCTGCCTTTGCCCCACCTTAAATGCATGAATTATATATGTTTTAAAGGGCACCTGGCTCCCTTATTTGTAAGATCTCCATTTTGCTACCCTTGCTAGTGTACATCTGTGTTTACGGTGTAAAGAAAGCTAGGAGTTCCAAAGTGTCAGCATGAGACTGGCTGGAAAATTGCTACCCACAATTAAGCTTGTCATTATCAGTAGATGCCGCCTCTATTATTCAAAGGTTCATTCTTTCTTTGTCTGTGGTGTGTTGTTTGTTTGTTTTGTTTTTAAAGTTTGGAACTGGCAGGAAGATTGACATGTACATAGACTTACAACCCATTTACTTACTGTTTTTTTGGCACCATCATTAAGGATCCCCATCTGTTTTTTGTTCCACTTACCCAGCACTACACAATCTGAATATGTTCATTGTAAATACAGGTTGCTTCTCTTTTGCTGTCCCAGCCCTCCCCACACACCAGGTATGCACACAAGAGAAGGATGGCCCAGGAGGGTAGGTAATTAGAAACTTGGTCACCCTTTGTACTGTACCAGGAGGAGGAGGGTGCCCCAGCCAGCAAGCCAGAATCTTTAGCCAGATTCTGTGAATATTAACCTGATCCTGAATAAGGAATAAATCATGCATGATATAGTATGTTAACATGTTATTCTAATTTTGCCTTAATACAAGTTTCCAAATAAATCCAGGTAACTATTTTGGAGGGGGTTCCCAGAAGTTTTGTTCATCTCATGGAGTAGTTGCCTGTACCCTTTTTCAAATGAGACACTGATGATATGGCTTCTGTAGTGGTGAAACACAGTAGTTTTACACAACTATTTGTTAGAAAGCAATGGAAGTGCTGGGAATCAGATCTCCTGAAATCTATTCCTGGATTTAGGAGGGAAGGATTTAGAGCAGCAGTTACAGAAAAGAGACCCAACCACATAGATTTGGCTTGATCCATTCTGAAAGCCAATGTTGCTAAGCATGGAGATTCAGTTCTACCATCTTAGAAACATTGTTTCTTGTCCCACTTCTTTCTGAAGTGAGCTCAGGTAACCACTGTGCTACTTGATCTGTAATATGGTGTGAATTATACTTGTTTGACTCCTATGATAGGGCTATAGAGGTTTCTGTTTTTCCAGTTTCCTTCTTAAACGGGTCTATTTAATTCACCCATGGAGAAAATACCCTTAGAACAGATTTTATGGGCACCTGACACCCATTTAGTTTGCGTCTGTCTGATAGTCTGGTCTCATGAAGTCTCCATACAATCACACCATATAGCAACATGTATTTATTTTTTTGGTGAGTTGAATAAAGTGGTTATTTTGAGATGTTTGGGACCTAGGGCTTTGTCTACATGAACACTGAGTTTGCTGCAAGCCAGGGAGTGAATCATGCCAGCCTGCCATGCATTAAATGTCCATGTAAACTGTGCTGCCAAGTTCCGAAAGTCCCTTAGTGTGCTTCTCTCTACCCCACTTTGAAATGGGAGTAGATCAAAGTGCACTAAAGAACTGTTAGTGCGTGTGCGCAGGGTCCACATGGATACTTAGGCTACATCAATACGATGAGCTAAGGACGATTCCCAGCTCATGCAGGAATACTCACCCTAGCACTGACTAAGCTAGTGTGCTAAAATATAGTAGCGTAGCTGCAATAGCATGAGTCGTGGCAAGCGACACTTGCTATAGCCATGCTGAGTATGTACCCACAGGGTTTGGGAGGGTATGTATTTGGCATGGCTAACCCTACGCTACTATTGGTAGCACATTAGATCAATTAGAGCTAGTGCGAGGGTGTCTACACGAGCTGGGAATCACACCCCTAGCTCATCGTGTCAATGTATCCTTAGTGCCTGGCAGGCAACCATGGGGTAGATTCACATCCCAGCTTGCTGCAGACTGAGCGTTTGCATAAACAAGCCCTTCTCTCAGGCTGGGGGAAATGTTGAGAAATGCCTACGTGTCTGAGGAGTTTGAGTGCCAAAAGGCTTTGGGGCAGACTTTCAAGGGAATCTAAAGAGGCAGACACCTAATGGAATTTTCATAAGCATGAGGATCTAGATTCACTATAGCACGTAGGTGCCTAAATGCCCCTTTAGGCACCCAAGTCCAACATTTAAGCACCACTGAACTTCTCAAAACCCCCATGCAGCTGCCACCTAGCCTTGTAGGTGTCTAAAGACCAAATTTCTGCCAGTAAAATCTCGTAAGTGCCTAAATTTCTGCCAGTCACGTGCCCATTGATACTTAAGACCTGGCACCATCGACCTGCTCAGCGTGGTAGCTCACTCCTGTGTCCTCGCAAGATTCTCAGACTAGACTTTGCCTTGCCTATCAAGCTCTGCAGGCGAGATACATCAGTGATTATTAAACTTTTTTATACCAGTATGCCCTTCTTTGAGGTGATCGGGACACCCATGTGACTGGAAAGCCATGTAGCAATATGGGAACGACAAGTGATTGTGAGCCCTCCAGCCTGAGGACCCATGCTGTACGCAATGTGAGGCAGTGTAGAACTGAGCCCTTGTTTGTTTATTACAGGTCATGTGCCAGTGTTGAAGGCACAGAAAAAAAGCCTTAACCTCTAAGAGCAAAAAGGACAGTGCACATGTATCACTGAACTGACTGTTGCCCTTTCACTGCAAGCGATGGACCAGAGTTGTTCTACCTGAGGGAAATGCCAGAGCAGCCATATACTAATACTAATCTGTATTAGCACTAGAGCTGGTTCGGAATTTTCTGTTGCAATGATTTTCTAATGGGAATAATCCTGTTTTGCAAAACCAAAATTTTCTGAGGTAAAATTTCAATTTTGTTAAAAAAAAAGTTTGATTTCCTGTTGGAAAAATCAAATGACTGTTCCTCAACTGCCTGTCTATAGGGCTGTTGACAATTTCACTTTCACCTGCCAGGAGAAAAAGACTTCCAGGCGGGCAGCCAGTAAACTGAAACAGTCACTTTCAGTTACCCTGGGATAGGGTGTTCGTTCCACACTGGCTATGTGAGGGTTAATGTAGATTGCGTGTGTGGGTGTGTGTGTGTGTAGCCTGACAGGCCACAATTGAGAGGACTCAGGTGGCTAAGCAATCCCCTGACTCATGGAGGGAGCCCAGCAGAGGAGGAAGGAGAGGGCTGGATGTACTGGGATTTGGACTCACAGGGGGCTGCTGGGAAAGTCTTCAGTCATTTACTGGGAGAAGTGTTTGGTAATTACAGAGAGAGGTAGCCTACAGTTACTCCCTGGGAGGAGGGCAAACCTGGGGGGAGAGTGCCAGATGGTAAGGAAAGGGCTCAGAAAAAGGTGGAATGATCTAGAAGGGAAGAGACTATAGCTGCTGACTAGAAGGTCCCTGAGCCAGAACAGGGAGTTGAGGGTGGGCCCAGGTTCCCCACTGGGGACATGGCACTATGGGGCAGTGAATGGCAATGAGGTAGTGAATGTAAAGACTGCCTAAGATTGCTGAAGAGACTTTGATATCCCAGAAAGGGGGAAACACCTACAGTGACCGGCCTGGAGGGCTGAGTCACAAAGAGACCATTGCAGCTCATGGAGCGAGGGAGAGGCTGCAGTCTGAGAGGGTGATGCGGAGGGATGGCATGCAACTGCAGGAAGGGGCATTTGACCTTGCAAAGCTAATCCCCAGAACAGCTAGGAGGAGATGCCAGCCAACAGTGAGTAGAGCACCTTGTGGCATACAATGAAACAGGATTTTTCTGGAAATCCCTTCCGTTAAATATATTCATGTTTTTACTCTGTTCCCATTTGGAATGATGTTTTTTTTCTTTCAAAATGATGTATGTATGTTTGTTTGTTTTTTGGGTTTTTTTTTTTTTTTTTTTTTTTTCATTTCCAGGCCAGCTGCAGTTTGTATGGTTGGGTTGGTAGGCACAAACAGACGGTAAGGGTTGTACTACTTGCTCTATAGTACTGGCTCCTATCATTTTTCCCCATTTAGATCTCAATTATGCTCTCAAGACCAGAAATCTCGATATTAGCTTTGCTATAAGCAGTTTGTTTTTCCTCCCATCTCTCTCTCTGGGGTGCCAAGGGACTTAGGGCTCGTCTACATGACCATGCTCTGCTTAATGACCAAGAGCTGACCAAGTTCTGCCTAACTTCTGATATCTGATGCTAATGCAGTGCCAGACAGTAACGAATGCAGCTCACCATTGTGAGTCACTGCAAACAGGAATAGCATCTGCATGTACTACAGACAGAAGGTTTGTAAGCAGTGCTTTAGTGGAGACATAACAGGATGCCTCTAAACAGAGAGAGAGGCTACTGAAGTGTCAGGAGAAAAGAGAACACTGAAAAGAGACAAAAACAAATAAAGTAGATGGAAGGAACTAGAGGTCACTTTCCTGTTTTTCTTCTGTTATGTTATGGTCTTCTGTTTTGTTCATGACTCACGTAAGCAAAAGAGTAAGTGTTTTTTGTACAGCTGGTTTTGCTGTTGCTGTCCTTTTCTCTCATTCCCGCCCTGTGATGAATATGTTCAGATTGTGTGCCAAAAATAAAAATCAGCTCTCAGGCTCCTGTAAGTAGGGGTCAAGATAACATCTGGTTTCCTATTCTATTTTGCACTTACCAGTATAATAACCATGCAGAGATTTCAGCTGCTTTTGAAATAACTTAAGCAATTCAGAAGCCCAGCCCTGAATCAGTTCATTCTTCTGTAGCTTGTCATTATAGGTTATTGGGTTGTTTGGTGGGTATTTTTTTCTTTTTCTACTGCAGCTAGACAGAATATCCTTGGAATTTAACAGTGGGCTAGATTGTGGCCTGGCCTATGCAAAGTAAATGTTCCCAGTACCCCTGCATAGGCTTCCTAGACCTGGGGGCTGGGAATGCAGGAGTTAAGTGAGTGAGGTGTACTGGCATGCTGGGAGTGGAGTAGAATGGGCAGAGCCTCGTCTCTACCCCTCCCAATGTGTTGGTTAATGCAGCTGAGCTGGTGTCAGGGATATTGTAACTTGCTGTCCGTCTAGGCCAGCATCAAATTACCAGCCTTCCCACCCAGAGCAAGGGGATTGTGCTGCAAGAGGATCTGTCTGATGCCCCGGGAGGTGTTGTGCTACCTCTTGGGGAGGTGCTGCTTGCATGGCACCTCTGGTTCAGGGCTGCGCCTAAAGCCGTGTGTGAGCGTGGGTTACGTGCTTGCTCTGGCAAGGGAAGCTTGTTCTGAGCTTGAAAGGTCCACCACTGCTGAAATCCCAATACCTGCCACCACCACTGATGATGTGATGTCTCTGCATGCGCATCAAGCCTCTAGATCTACAAGACTTTGCTGCTTGAGCGGTGAGGCCAGGTCTATTAGCTCATAGCCAGTTGCCAACTCGTTAACCTACATGCCATCCGGTCACTAGAGGAGAGCAGAGAGCCACACTGGGGGTTACACAAATCTTGCGCAACGTGTGGCGCAAAAGCAATATGTGTTTAGCATATGCATTGTGGCAGGCACTACGGAAACTGTTCTATACAAGTAACCATGGTGGGGCATCGGTCTAAAAATATGGGTGAGGATAAAATTAGAACTGACCTGAAAGTTTGCCTGTCACTCAAATTGAACTTGAATCTAGCACTTTCTGTGGCTCATTGAGGATCAATGATTTCTTTTTTTCCCCTTCATGTGCCTCGGCACTACTTGTTTCTGGGGCCAAATGTTGGATGGGCTGAAAAGAATGAGAAGCTTTTCTTGCAGTAGCATTTCTGACCTGATTTAGGATTAGAAATTTCTGAGAGCCTATCCTCGTGGGAATTCCACTCTAATCTGCTTGCCAAAGAGGTCTATAGTCAGATAAACAAATGACTCTCTGGTTGCTTTAATATTATGAAGTAAATGGTAAACAATACTAATCTTCTAGTGTACTATTATTTTAGCTCTCGTAAGGGATATTTGCCTCATGTTGAAACCATGCAGACGTTGTGAGTTTGAAAGTTCAATCCTACCACCCGAGTTGGGTTTGTATCCCACTTAGGAAAGGGAATGCAAAATATAGGTGCAGAGAAGGGGCAGTGTGAAAAATAGAGACCAGAGACTTGAGTCACTCCTGAACAGAAGGATCCTAAGCGCTGACTCCATGAGTGCGCTGAGGCTGGAACACCCCACAGGGAAAAATAGTGGGTGCTCAGCAACCCTGTGGATCAGCACCTCCCCCTCCCCCCAGTGCCTCCCACCCACCACAATCAACCGTTTGGCGCACAGGAGGTGCTGGGGGGGTGGGGGCAGAGTGGGGGTGGGACTAGGGGAGGCAGAGTGGGCGCAGGAAGAGATTGGAATGGGGGGTGGGAAGAGGCGGGAATGGGGGGTGGAGTGGGGGTGGGACGGGGTGGAGGCTTGGGGGAAGGGGTGGAGTGGGGCAGGGCCTGGAGCGGCGCGGGGGTCAAGCACCCCCTGGCACCGATGACAATTATGAAAGCTTCTATGTAGGTCATACAAGAGTAAGCAGCTTCTTGACAATTTAGCCCTTTTATCCTGTCATACAGCTGCACATGGGCGTACTGCAACCTGCTCCTAAATGAATATTACCCAGTATCTGAGGAGAGCAAAGGTCAAATTTGAAATTCTGACCCTCAGGAGTCTAGCACACAGTATGTGTCACCCTCAACCCGAAGCAACTGGTGTGCCTAATTGAAAGCTTGAATTTTGAATATCGAATACTCATGTGAGCTGCTAACCAAGAATTCTTCACAAATTATTTGGTGAATGATTTTGAATAACAATTGAGGAAAAATTAAAAGAGAAATTAAGAGGAAAAATCACAACCCTCTTCATGGGTAGTTTATGAACAGAGAAAGACACCTTTCCCAAATGAAGTATTAAGTATGAATTATTCACCTCGTAACAGGCTGAATTAGTACCAGCTCTCTGGCAATCGGGCAGGTAAAGCAGTGAGGCAGCCCTAAGATCCCATGTAATGCAAACACAGCATTGCTTTTTTAATTTATTTCTCACTTATCAGCTTTGCAGAAAAGAATATGAAATCTTTTCTCATTCCCTTCCAAAGTCATCTCATGAGGCCCAATCATGTTCAGTGAGGTCAACAGTGTTATTTTAAATCGGCAGCGATATGGGGTCAGACAAGGTGAGTGTGTGTGTTTGTGTTTGTGTTTGTGTGTGTGTGTGTGTGTGTGTGTGTGTGTATTTTCCTTACCCGGTCATCAAATCAGCTGTTAAAAGTTTTAACATATTGCAATGCAGCAATCCAATTCTGTTGGATGCCTCCTGACATATAGAATCTTTTAGATGGAGATTTCTGGTCTAGGTAAGAGAAAATAATAATAGTAATAAATGCCACCATTACAGTAGAGCGGAAAGGAAGCAAAGATTTGTCAGAAGTTAGAATGGAAGCAAATTACTCAGATCTCGAAATAGTCAATTAAATATTCTTCATTTTTCATAAGCTTTATTTTTTGTTTGCAAACAGACTAATATAAATCTATTTGTTATGCGGGAGTAGTGCCCATTGGCCCAATTGTGCTAGGCACATAGTAAGAGACAGTTCCTGCGCTGAGGATCTTGTAGTCTAAGGTGCCAAACCAACAAAGACTCAGACATGTAATTAACTTTGCACAGTTGAGCGGTCGCATATGCATGCATTTAACTTTGAGCACATGCGTAAGTCTTCCCAGTATCTATGCCTAAGAATGTGTTTTTTATTGAGCTGGATCTAAGGTAAAGCTTAAGGTCTATTTCCTACTTCTAACCAGGTGCAATCTTTTATATTTCCCTCTCTGGAGAAGAGAACTAACTTACTTATCCATCCTTCTGACAGCTTGGAATCCTACAAATTATGAGGCTTGTCATTTTTCCCCAGGTGTGTAACTAAATGTAGTGGGAATTACGCAACTATAAGAAGAAGAGGTCAAAGGTCAATTTTTTCTATTGGTAAAAACATGTACAATTCCCTTTGCTATAACAGGTGTTGTGTGCACACAACCCAGGTCAGAAATGAAATTTTGATCCCTTAATCATGAGATATTTTTTTTGGGGGGGGGGGGGGGGGGGGGGGAGAGTGACCAGATGTCCTGATTTTATAGGGACAGTCCCGCTTTTTGGGGCTTTTTTTTTTATAGGGTCCCCTTTTCCCCCCCCCCCCCCCCATCCTGATTTTTCACATTTGCTGTCTGGTCACCCTAGGGGAGGGAAATGAAAAGGAATGTTGTTGGGTTTGTTTGTTTTTTTACACATCACTCTATCAATGAATTCAAGAGCTTAATATGATTCAAACATGCATAAAGAGATCTTTCACAGTTTGATAAGATTGGATACAAAATGACAAGGGGTGTAAACCCTCTTGCCAGTCACTAATGCTGTCTCTATGGTGCACAATTAAATAGTGACAGGCTAACCAGGATGCAAAGCTTGGGTGTGAGCATCCCCACTGCAAAGCCCTGATGGTGTTAATATGTTCTCAGCGTTTCTGCATTCGCCCAGTCATATCCCATGGTTCTATGTGCTGAGACACTTCAGGATTCTTTCCCAGCCTGGTGTGTTGATAGTGGGAGACCTTGGCTGTCCTGTGCAGGGAATTGTGGGAAAGCAATGACTTAGCCTGCACTCTCACTGCAAACTGGGTGAGTTCTAGCCCAAGTTAAAGCAGCGTCTGGGTCCTAACCCACACCTCCAATTGCCCAGCTAGCATGGGCTTAAAACACTTCCAAACCCAGGTTAGAGGTTTTCAGTGTGGACAGTAGGGAGCTGTTGGCTAAAACAGATAAGAATGTGGGTTAACTGTGCAGTGTGGACATCCTAACCCCAGACAGGATAAAACTTTCCCTGACCGAAGGATATTTCATTAGTTATCTGTTTTGGGGATTCCTGCACCTTCCTCTGAAGCATTGACTATTGGGCACTGTTGGGGACAGGATATTGGACTAGGTCAACAACTGATCGGATCTATTACAGCAATTCTTATGTTCCCAAAAAAATGGTAGCACGGCCCTCCATTTCCTTACATATTCATTCTTCTAACCAGGGATCAGCTGTTCTAACCCTACTTTTTTCAGGTAAAAACATTCCATCATTGCCTCATTGACTATAAACATAAGATTTCTTTGACCAGTAACAATGGTTAACTTTCCAAGGCAAGCTTCTTGCTACATTTTTCTGTTCAGCACTGTAGATCTTACTGCATGACTATTGATTTTTTTTTTTTTAACGGTTACTGAATTGCTACATTTACTGACATATTCAGTCTTTTATCATATTCAATAGCTCAAGTAAAATCTTCTCCATTCCTTCATGGCTTCTGCAAATCAAATTTATTTTGCTGTTGAAAATGTCAGCAGAATCCAAGCAAAACAGAGATTTTTCTCCATCTCACTGCAATAGCTGATTTAGGCCAAAGCTTTTAAAAAACAGGAGCCCAAATTTAGGCTCCTAAATTCTTATTTAGGGATCAAAGTAAGAGGTCTGATTTTTCAAACATGCTGAGCATGTAGTAGTTCCTACTGATTTCAATCTGCAGTTATCTGAAATGTATGCAAAAGATGGACTCCTCAAGCTTGTTAACCCTCGCTTTGCCAGGGCTTATTCCTATGCACTAGAAGAAAGAGAAATAAACACTAATAAGAATACCTAGCTCTTATCATCCAAAGATCTCAAAGCACTTTAAAGAGGAGACAAGTACCTTTATCCCCATCTTACAGATGGGAAACTGAGGCACAGAGGGGAAATGACTTGCCCAAAATTATGCAGCAGGCAAGTGGTAGAGTTGGATAAAATCCAGTTCTCAGAACACTGGACTAGCGCTCCGATCTTTTAAACCACACTACCTCCCTTGTTAGGGTTAAATTTGCTTCTGGCATAATTCTGTTGCCTTTTTAATGTAGTTATGTCAGCAGAGAAACTGGTCCTAGGTCTCTTGTACACTCAATATCAATGCACAGGGTCATTAGGCATTAACTGGAAGTGTATGTGCATCCACGGAGAAGAGTAGACACCGAAGAAAATGCACAAGAGGCCAAATCCTGTCATCCATTAAATCTGTGCAATCCATTGACTTCAGTGAGATGCCCAAATAGGATTTAGGGACTGATTCAAAGTTCTTCCATTCACGTAAGTGGGAATTGAGTCAGGCCCTTAAGGCAGAATTTGGTCCACAGGGAGCTCACAGCAGGTTCTAGAGGTAGAAGGAGCTGTACATTGGAACCAATTATGGTGAACTCTGAGAGAGTGCAAGTGTTTAGAGAGGAGTATAATGAGTCCCAGTTGCATGGCACTCTGCAAATGTCTGTTCTAGCTTAATAGTGACCCGCTGCCTATCGAGCTCTGTTTGGCTCCTCTTTGGGTGCAAAATATGAAGACTATAAAACTCACTGCATTTCCCTAATTTTTACTGGTATATTGTAGGAGTGAATACACAAACTGTAGCACAACTTAGTCAATGCTGACCATGAATCCAGCTTCTGCAGAACTGCATTATTAGGTTTGGCAAAGTTCAGGTTTTTTTTTTTTTTTAATTTTATGATTTTGACAACTAATATCCATGTTTGTTTTAAAGCATTTTTTCATTTTTATCCATATTTACAGTTGCAGGAAATTATAGGGAAGACAGACAATGGGGGGGGGGCAAACCCTAATTATTTAATGAGTAGATGTTGAGATTCAAAATATTGAAGCTTTATAATCATTCAAACCAATCGTCAACATCCCATGTCAAAATATTAGTTTGGTTTAAGGCTATTTACTTTGTAAAAGTTCTCAAACAGCATTTTTCTTTATCTATTGATTTCTATTATCAATGGAAATATTTTTGGGTACAGTGAAATTGATGTTTATTAAAACCTACTGATAAAAATCTAATCCTTTCCAGCCTAATTGTTATCCTTGGATCCATTGCTTAAGTTTCAAAGCAGGGCCACTAGTGAAATACAGCCATGCAACTGAGGAAGACTATTGAGGGCCACAGTCCTCTTTGACACACACTCTCATTGAGGTCAATAGAAGTTCAGAATTTTCTCTTAAAGGTGAAATTCATTCATCACCTTATAGGGGATTGACAGCTCTGGGCTCCTAGCACTTTGACCCAGCACTTGCACTAGCTTTTTTTTCCCCCCACTGGAGTGGATTTAATTGGGGGATGGCCATTCAATGACTTAATTACACTAAGAAGCTCAGTCATCTGCCTATGTGCAACATGCATCAGGTGGCACATGACCAGGATTCATCACGGAATGCAGTCTGCTCGTTGGATCATTCCCTTCCCTGGCTAATGAGAGCAGTCAACTCATCAGCTGGGAACAGTTAAAGGAGAGGAAGGACGCACAAAGGGAGAGGCTGGCAGAAGCCAAGGAATATTGGATCTTGATAAGGAGAGCTTTGTCCTCTCCCTCCCTGGAGAGTGATCTAAGGGGGAAGTTTACGTCCAATTGTATGTTCCTGTACTGTTGGATGGGCCCCAGTAAACAACACACTGGTGTTTATAAATTTGGAAACGTTCAGTCTGTTTGGTGATTCAAAGGGCAGAGAAGGGGCATATAGGAAGCTCTCAGATGTAACAAAACCCTTACTGTTCTGATGGATGAGGGTGGAAGTACATGGAGCAGGTGTGAAGCAATGTTCCATACTATCTGTGTTCAGTGAAGCCGGGGTTCTGCACAGATCACCAGGAGGCCCAAGAGACGAGAGGAAGTGTGGCCAGCAGGTCCCTGTGCACAAGTTTGGCCAATGCTTTATGGGCTGCGCAGATGCTCCATCTCCCTATACCATCTCAGACTGGAGACGAGCTTGGAAGGCTTGCAGGACAGCGCTGTGTGTAGCCCAGGATTCTGAGAATATGAAAGTCACTTCCTGCGCTCTATACAAACCTCATTTAGCCTTGAGGTGGGCAGTGGTGAATGTCACCCTAGTTCAATCTACTTTCTTAAAACAAGAAACCCAATGTCCTCATCCATGTGATCCTTGCAGATTGCTTATTGATTAATGATGATACATGTTTCAGCAGTATTTTCTGCTAGGCAGGGCCATTCTGATCAATCCACACCATCTACTTGTTAGCTTCCTTCCTTATGTAGCAGACAATCTATCTTTAAGTTACATTTTATCCTCCCCAGTATCTTTCTCCTGGTGCTCAGGCCTTCAGTAAACACCCAAGTTCTCTCCTTGAGAGATCGGTTGGCTCAGGTGACAGGGTTCTTTAGCCTGTCTTCTCATTAGTTTGTTCAACCTCTTTACTGTCCAAAGATTTTGATCATCTGCATATACCACAATTTTTCATGAGCATTTTAATATCAAAGCAAGCAAATTATGGCGAGAATGACTACACTGTAACTTTTAATGATAGCCATGACTGACACTTTACCATCAATGGTTTTTTGTTTTTGTTTTTATAATGAATAATTTTTTGGGTGAGGTATCAGAGCCATGTAGTAAACATGTCTATAGAGATTTGTCCCATATTATAGTGCTTTATCAGAGATAATCCTGAGCTACTCAGCTCAAAAAATGTTTCAGAACTGGAAACTTCTTGCCAAGATACCAGCTGTGAATATTAAAAGGGATTGGGAGTAAGAAAGAAATCTTCAAATATTGTGTTGAGTTGGAGATTTAACCTAGCAATATCACTGAATCCTTTTACTTGCTCACAACCTCATTTTATTTATATTAAAGGATTCTTGGCTGCATTTTAATTGTGTACATGAAATTATTGATATTTAGCAATTGTTTCTGTCACCTTCCACCTCAATCAGCATTACAACACACAGCTTGAATTAACTTGGCAATCATTTCTTGGCTAATATTTCTTATCTCCTGAGAGGCTGATACAACTAGCAAACCATGGATCAAAAAATGTTCTGTTCTTTTTCTAGACTCCATGTCGTCGTCTTATGAAATGGCTTTCATTTCATCTGTCATAATGAAAGGATGGCTTCTGAATATTCTGAGCTCCAGCATTTGTTCTGTTAGTTTAAAAAGCATGTGGTGTGTGATTGCTAATTAGGGATGAGAGTTGTATAAGAGGCACAGTAGTTGTGACCAATTCCAAAAGGTTCATATTTATCCAAGTCTTCATGCTTTCCCATTACAGGTATTGTACTGGTGCTGAAACATCCCGAGCATCCTTGAAAATAGAGAACCCCGTGCCCCTGTAACCCACTGGGCAGTGTGTGTGCCCAATCCATAGAAAAATATGGCTCAGTTACGGCTTTCCGAGCTCTTTAGCTCAAACTAAGCTAAGAGGATAGCTGATGCACACTTTTCCCCAGGCACCAGTAAGGTACTTTCCACATACTCTGCACCATCTTGGGGTCTGCTTTTATTTTCTTACAAATAAGAAAGAGCTTTGCCTGTCCCTTTGTCACAGAGCCACTCAGATTGTGTCTGAGATGGAGTCAAAGAAAGCCACCTGGTCTGCATGCTGGGGTGGAAGTCAGAGGAATAGTTCTGACACCTCTCTTGCAGGGTCCTAAAGTCTGATTCTAGTTAGTCCTTAACTCCCAAAGGGAGGACGTGTTTGGCACTTCATTGAATTTGCTCATTGTCTTACAAGATGGGACCCTGACCTAAATCTAGTGGCTGCACAGTGATGGTACTAATCAGTAATGAGCCCAAGATATCTGCAGGATAAACCTGGATTTTGAGATGGTTCTGATCCAACTGTCACAGCAGCCTCAACTTTATAATTGGGCTGCTCTGAACACCCCCTGATTATGGGATATTCAAAACCTACATTTCCCCTATCGGGTACCATCTCTTCTAACTAGTAATACTAAAAGTGAAATCCTGGCCTCCTTGGCATTAAAACAGGTTTTCACCCTCAAACTTTCACTAGTTTTGAGGTCCTGGCTACCTGAGATACTATTTAGCTGGGATCAGGAGGGGCATTGCAAACAGATTCCCCCCCCCCCCCACGCACACACACACCTTCATTCAGCTTAAATGGGAAGGCACACACTGAAAGATTAACGCCATAATTTGTTCCCTGGCTTGTTTTGCCAGAGCCTGGATTTGATACCTTTCGTGAATGCCACAACATACCTCTTTCTCTTGGCCTTATCCTCCCCTCAACCCACTTCCCCCCTGATGGAAAGGGTCAGCTGGTGCAGAACTAGGAATAGAATCTTACCGGCATGGCACTGCCCTATCCAGTGTACCATACTGCCTCATGGTATGACCTCCCTGAACTTATCTACATGACCCTTACCCTGTGCAGATTTAAATCCCCTCTAACAACCCACTTCTAACCTTCTACTCACAGCAACTCAAACTGAGTTGCAAATAAAATATCTATTTCCTTTCCACTAACATCTGTCCATAGACAGTGAGCTTTTTGAAACACAGATAGTCGTGGAGTGTGTGGAAGGCACCTGGCCCATACTGAGCACTAATGTAAAGAAATTATACATAATATTAATCAGTGTAACAATAGGCTGGCAACACACTTCTAAACTCTCTCTAATAGGCTCTTCTACCTATATAAAGGCAGGAAGTAAGGACCGAATCCCGGCTTTGTTGTTTAGTGCCTCTCTGTTGTAGTAGTTACAAACTGGGTTTTTTTTGTAATTAATACAATAACTGCATTGTCTGCTGGAATTCCCCACTTACCATTGATTTAATTGCATGGTTGGGGGCATGTAAATTGTTTATTGACATTGTTTAGCTCTCATGCTGGGGTTAAACAAATCTTCAAATTGAGCTGCATCACAGAGTGAGGTCTCTGAGGGTCTTGCACTCTGATAGTGAAAAGAGGCCCCCTGTTCTTACTTTAACGGCAGGGTCATTTCCTATGTTTGTTTATGACCCTACTTAATAGGCATCCTACAGGTCCATAATAAATATCCAGTACATAATCAGTATCGAATGCTGTGTGTATCTCCCATCCATCTAATGTTTGATCCATGCAACATGTGACTCTCCCTAGTTTAAGGGTAGAAGCCCAGCACTTCAGGTTCAGTCTCCCCAATGACCCACAGTACGAGGTATTACATAATAGGGCTGGGGGTAATTTTGATAACCATGGCCATGGCATCCAATCTTCAAATAATTGTCCATCCCATTGTTGGTGATTCTTCAGCCCCATGCATTGTATAACTCAAATGGACAGCAAACACAAGCTACATTTTAAGGCAGCTTTTAAATCTTTCTTGGCTATCCGGCATTTTTATTTCCTAGTATTTTGCCAACATTCCGCAGACAGATATTAGCACAGATGGCCATATAGGGCCTGATCCAAAGGCCGTTGAAGTACATGGAAAGATGCCCATTCACTTCAGTGAGCTTTGGTTCAGGACCATATTGCTAACAGTTTGAATGTCTATTCAGACGTGGAGAAGAGACTCACTTGGAGAGAGGCACTGGGCCCATGGAGATGAATATCTTCACGCCACTGACAAAAAAAAAAAATCTACTCCACTGTGGCAATTTAAGTGTGCACTGCATGATTAAGCAGGGACAGTGTCTGGCTATCTCATGACTATGCTGTAGTAATTATTTAACCTTTTGCTGTTTTGAATGTCTCAGAAGGACCACTTCTTCTGAAAACTAACTTTCATATCACTAAATTCTCCGAACAAGTCTGCACCTTAAGAGGGAATGAAGAGCATCAATTCATCCTGATTTTTAATAGTGTGGTACAGAAAGTCAATAACCTGTCAAGTGCTACTCACTGCATTCAACTAAAACAACTGCTTGAAGGCAATGTCAGTCGTGTAACATTCAGATCTAAACAGACTTAAATAGAATTCTTAATTGCACACACAAAATACACTCGGGGTAACCATGTTTCCAAGTCATAATCTGCAGAGGAAACTTAAGTGGTGCATAGTCCTTGCACTGGCCTTCTGCACAAAATGAATACCACCTTCAGAAATAGAGCTGGTCAGGAATCTCCCACCAGAATGACGTTCTGATGGAAAATGTAGTTTTTGCCAAATGGGAATTTTCTGGATCATTTCAACAAACCAAAATGAAACAGGGCGCAAGGACTACATACCACTTAAGTTAAAGCCTGTAATGGGATTTAAGTGGTATGCAGGCATTGTTCTCTGCACAAGGGTGTATTTCACCCCACGTTAATTGAAACTGTGTTTGACAGAAAGGGGAGAGATTTTTAATCCTATAATTTCAACTGGAGAAAGTGTACTTCACTTCCTGCCATAAACTGTTCCACTATGAGGCTGTGCACTGTCAGGAAATGTCCTTATTCCTCCGCGTCAGTGCCTGGTAGTAAAATGATTCCTGTATAAAAATTGTTTATGAAACATTTTGGTTTTGGGAATGGTGAAATGGTTAGTTTTGAGCAAAAATGTCCAAACAAAATATTTCAGCATTCCCAAATAAGAGGTGTTTTGTTTTTTCCCTGAATTTATTTGGCAGAAAACTTGGAAATTTCAACTTGGTTCCATTTATTAAACGAAAACAAATGTTGAAATGTTAGAATTTCCCACAGAATGGAAATTCTGACGTTTGCTTAGGTCTGCTCAGAAAGTGGTCCTGCACAAGATCGTTTGTCTTCACTCTATTGTGCAAAGAAAGGTCTGATTTAAAGTAAACAGACTGGCCTACAGTCAATATAGCTCTTCATTTGCCCTTCTAATTGAAAAGTGAGATGAATAGTCATGCTCAGGGTTTAGCTGATGGCCATATTTGGGGTCGGGAAGGAATTTTCCTCCAGGGCAGATTGGCAGAGGCCCTGGGGGTTTGTCACCTTCCTCTGCAGCGTGGGGCACGGGTCACTTGCTGGAGGATTCTCTGCACCTTGAAGTCTTTAAACCATGATTTGAGGACTTAAATAGCTCAGAATAGGTTAGGGGTTTGATACAGGAGTGGGTGGGTGAGATTCTGTGGCCTGCGTTGTGCAGGAGGTCAGACTAGACGATCATAATGGTTCCTTCTGACCTTAAAGTCTATGAGTCAGTCACAAAACCACTAAATATTTGCATGACGGGGGGAAAAATAGCCTTTTAAGTAGTAATGTGGCTTGTTTATTTTTATGTCAACAAATCAATAAGCCTAATATTAGTGTAAGGAACATGTCAGAGTTCAAGCTGTTGAGTTCACTTGTAGCTGTAATTCTAGCAGCTTTGCCTCACTATTTTTTCTTTTCCCAAGAGATTAATTAAAATTAAGATTGACTATTCCAAATGACAGGCAGCACTCCATGGTGGCACACCTATCGAGTACCTGATATGTTCTACTGATGTCAAGAATGTTTTCTGAGCCTCTGGTTTAGCAGCAGGAATCTACAGGGAGTCTAATTATAATTCCTTTGGTAATTAAAACAACAGATGTTATAATTAAAAGACTCCTCATTAAATCACTAATAACTGAAGCTTAAGGTGGGTTTTTAGTGAATGGCTGCAATGAATGACTCCAAGCAAAAAATGCATGTGGGGGAGGAGAAAATGATTCTCTAGGGATTTTGTTTAAATCCCCCAATGCACTTCTTGAAGGCACACCATTGAAAAATCAGATGGGGAATGTTATACTTGATAGCAGCTATTTGCTGTGTCAACTTTATTGTTCTGGCAACAGACAGAAGCGAGGCTCTGCAGTGCGTAGAGTGCCCACCCAACCATTTAAAGGGCAGGACATCACAGGGAATATTCAGGAAACTGTCTGATGCTGTGTATAAGAAAAGTGGCCATTTTTATCACTGTTATTTTGTACACGATTTTTGAAAATTGAGTATGTCATGTAAAGTACCAATGGAAGAGATATGAATTGCTAAGCATGATAGTCCTGTTTATATTCATGTATCATCTTTATATCAGAAATTATGAATAGTGGCTATGTATATGTATCTCAAACGTGTTGTATGCCTGGGTGACACCCCCCAGGTAGATTTACGACAGGGCTAGACAGTTGTGTTGATGGCCCATTAGGACACTCAGTTCCATGTTTTACCAGTAACTTTCCATGTTCATGTGACCCTGGACTCTGTAATGGGCCAGTAACTTTCCATGCACCTGGGCTGGGCTATAAACTGCAAGCTGTGACATCACTGCTTTACCTCATTCCTGCTCCAATTGTCTGGACTGTGGATTTAGAACTAAAATGAGTGTTTTGAACAATGGACTGAGGACCTGCCAATCTTTTGGAAGCTACCAGAGAGACTTTTGCAAGCCAGCAGTCTATTCAGCACTGCTACAAACCTGATATAAGGACTTCATAATCGTGAGAGTGTGTGTGTGTGTGTGTATATATAAGTTTATATATATATATATATATATATAATCTTCAGTTTGGCTGACAGTGTGATATTTGGGTAAAATCTGAGATGCGTATTAACCTGGGGGTAAGTGTCTGATCCTTTGGGATTGGTAGAACCCCACATATGGTGAAATGAGTTTTCAGTAACCTGTCACTATATTTGACCTGTTTGTCTGGATGGGCACCCAGGGCTAGCTTGCCTTAAAACGAACTGCTTGGCTTCTTGCTAACCACTGTGGTGCTGCAGAAGCTCTTTTGTTACTGGGTTGGCGAATCTAATTATGGAATAACCACGAGTTTTGGGGGGGTTGTCTGCCCTGTTTCTTGCAGTCTGCCCTGAGTGTGGCATTCTCAATATGGCCCATCCTAGGCACCGGTCACCGAGCCTTTGCCCTTAGAAGGTTACAGATACTTAGAAACGATCAGGAGGGGCAAGTAACAACTTATTCCTTTCTCTAGGGAGGGGATGAATCATTACAGGACAGTCAACCCAACATGTGTTTTTTGAGGAGGGTGAAATTTGCTCTTGGGCAAAGAGCACATATAGCTCTGTTTGCTCTTTAACTGCATCCACTATACCTTAGACAAGGAATCAGAAGATCTGGGTTCTAGTCCCAGCTCTGCTACTCTAACGTCTGTGTGACCTAGGCCAAGTTATGTCACCTCTGTTTAGATTGTAAGCTTTCTAGAAGAGGAACTATTTCTCTCGGTGTTCCTACAGCACCTAGCCCAATGGGGCCCTGATCTAACATTAGCACCTAGAGTTCCAGAGTAATTCAAAGGATAGATAATAAGCTTCAATTCAGCCCTATTTTGAGGGCTTAAGTGATGAGAGAGCTTGTGTGAGGACCTCAACCTGTCTGGATAGCTGAAGTGTCTGACTTTTGTAGAGACAGGGGCTGTTTACACGAAGTGTATGGTAAGTATCACAACCCAGGAACCAGCTGTCGAGGAGAAGAAAACACCTTTCTTACAAGAAACTAGCAGAGGGACTTGTAACTTGCTTTACGCTGACACAATATGAGTATTTGGGTGAGTGAATGGCTTTATCCCCATTTTCTGGCCGCTTAGTCAGAACACCAACAAGCTAGACTCTCCAGGGGCTGATAGAAATGATGATGGAAGACTTTCTATCTTCTAATTAGTAACTGGCTACTAGCTCGTCTGAGTCACATTGCAGACCTGGCACTGGGAGGGCTTGCAGAATATCTCCAACAGTCAGTGCCTTTGCTTATAAAACTGTTGTGAGTCAGAACTGTGGCATACAGTAAATCACAAGAGCATTTACCCGTCTGCTACCCAATTATTTAGCTTTTGGAGTTCCTCACAGTCCACCTAGTCTTGTCTAACCCTTAATTTGGGTCCTCAGCAAATGTTGTTCATTTCCTCTTCCAATTCTTCAGTGTATAATCTCTGTTGAACCACACTCATCCTTGTTCTGCTTCCTGGGACATGACTTTATTATCACTTATCAGACCAAATATCATCTGTATCTACCTTATGCCAGATTTCAGTCATCAGACGAAAGAAAGTAGCATGTGAAGAATGCATTGAAATACCCCCTGACAACACTGCTGCTGAGAGCTTTCAGAGCAACTGTACCTACCATGTTAGGAACGCAAACAGACTGTGAAATGAAGGAAAAGATTTTCCTGAGTCTCCAGCAGGGTGTCTGCTCTGACACATGAGTTCAGGAATCATCTTTGGCATTCAGGCCCTAGGCAGAAACAGATGCGGAGTGGATCAATGAGAAGCTGCAATACAGTGCTTCTGTCTTCATTTATTGCTACTGAAAAGTGATCTTTTACCTGGGGAAGTAGAGTATGAGGAGGCAAACTCAGATAAATATATTGAACATCTGTAGTCTTACGCTGCCATGAATTGTAATGAGGATTCCAGTATAAATCAATATCTTCAGAAGTTTATCACTTGACCAAAAAAATCTAGCCTGGGATGACACAAGACTTGCGTGGTCTTTTCCTAAACAAGGAATTAATTTTAGATAACATTTCCAAATGACCTGGATGGCTATGCATAACAAGAACTTGTAACTGCTTTCTTCATCATTCATACTCTTCTCCTCTCCTGCCCCAGTTGTTTGGGATTTTTTTAATACCATCTTGTCTTAATTTTTGGTCTTCAGTCCTATGTGAACACAGGAATCATTTGGAACAGAAGATCAGGGCCTTTGCTTGAATAATGTCTAAGAAACAGGGACTATACTTTGTGTCCATGTAGTGCTCAGCACAATGGGGCCCTGCTTCTAATGGGGTCTGAAAATAGTGACATCAATGAACAAAAATAAGTCAAACATTAGAAAACTTGGTCATCTTAATAATTAGTTTCCTATTTTTGTGTGTAAAAGGGCAAAATTTTAGTACAATAAGTCCCACTATCATTAATGGGAAGAAGACTCACAGGTGAAAGATGTGAAAGTGAATGTCTTATTTATTCGTGTTGAAAATATAGGTCGTGGTTCATAATCATAATGAAGACTATAATCACTCATAATTTCCATTAAGTTGATATTTAGGGCTGGCAGGAACTTGTGCAACTGCATTGATATCAATAGAAATACACTGACTTACACCAACTGAGTATCTGGCCTGGAAAGACTACTAGTGCTTTTCACTAATATACCCACTTATATTTTAGTCTTCTAAGCAGAACAGGGGCACCAAGGCTAAAATTTACCTTATGCAGAGAACCCACATATGGCCAATGCACCCCCTATGTCCACAAATTAGGATATAAGTGCCTTATAGACCTTCTGCCAGGCTTGTGCAGAGTGAGAATTTCCCCCTAGAATCTCTAATAGGGGTTTGAGTCTTGCATCTTGCTCCATGTACAGTTTTGGTACTGGTATAATTGTCAGCTAGGCGTGTGATTGTTTTACTGATAGCTACACCAGTATAGCCCCTACTGTGAATGCAGTTGTACCAGCATAAAAGTGCCTTATACCATTATTGCTTATTCCCCTTCCCATGCAAGAATATTCTATACGTATATACCTCTGTGCAGAGGACCAACACAAGGCCAAGCACCACGTACATCCCACCTAACCTATCCAAATAGGGCTTAAATTGGATTGACTTAATCCATAGGACTTGTGCTATCCCTCTGCACTGGGGTGGATTTTACCATCAATGATATTTGGCCATTAGCCTTCACTTGCAATTTTAAAGGGTTTTCTTTGGGGGGAAGGGAGTTATCCTCTAAATCATTAGTACTGAACAAAACTAGGAGCGTCTTTCTCTTGTAGCAAATAGGAATATGAGCCCTGGCTTTGCAGAAGCTATTTGATACAGCATAGTTATGGGGGGCATGACCTTTGCTGTATAGTTGTTGTTGTTGTGTTATTGTTTTTCTTCAGTCACTAAGACGACACTTCTATTGACATCAGCCCCTAGCTAGCATCCGAGAGGAAAAACGCACGAGGCTTTTCATTTCTCCCAGCTTCCACCAGCAGAGTGACCTATAGACACACTCAGCCTGATGGAAACCCAGGGCAATGTCAACTTGTAAACCCATTCAACCATGAGCAACCCCAAAGAACCAGCAGAGAGAGAAATAATCTAATTTTCCAAAGTTCATTCTAAGACAACACAATGTTGAATGTTACGGAACTAAAGAAGTCAGCCTTGCTGTCAAGCATGTTATGCACACATTATTAAAGGAAGCAGGATGTACTATGAGCTGCCTGGCAGGATTTTTCAAAGATCGTGCTACACTTTACAGGTATTTGGGTTTTTTGTAGCTGATAAAATATTTTGCAGGAAGACTTCTAATCCAATAAGGGATTTTGCATTGGTATCCATGGAAACAATAGGATGTGTATACATCTAACATTAATTTTCTCCCCCACGTTATTAAAGTTGTGCTGTTCCTACCAGGGGCTTACAGCAGCAAAGTAATTTGTGAGAGCTGTGAAGGAATGCTGCTACAAAGGTTGAAATGGCAGGGTCTTTTGTGCATATTTCTCAAAAATGTCCCTCTGATAACATGGGGAATTTGTCTTTAAAATTTATGAATTCTGTGTGAGATTATGAACTCTGTATCTTTATCAGACTGCAAACCCTCACATGCAAAATGGAGTTATTTGTGCTTATGCTTTTACTATCATACTAGACTAAAATTCCAAAGGGGAGTGATACACAGCTGATAATTAGGGTTATTAAATCCATGCAGGATAATCCTCTATTCAAATAGAAACATACAATACAGACAATAGGCAGGCTCCCAACCAGGAGGACTGGTTTGTCAGGGGAGAGGTTGCCTGGCAAATGAAGTTGAGGTTGGACTCCTGAGGTGGCTGATTTGGGAGTCACCTAACAGAGGGACTGGAAGGTTTATAAAAGGGCAGGGGGGGATCTGTTGGGGGGTAGGAGGGGGTGTCTTTGGCCACTTTTTTTTTTCAACTGGCTCAGGCACAGGGTGTGTTTAAGGTATAGAGAGAGCCTGAGGGGTCGACACTGGTTCCAGGGTAGTGTGGCTCCAGAACTCAAGAAGAAATGCCATATGGACTAGCTGCATCCCAAGAGTGCTCAGAGGGCCTAAGACAGTGGGAGTGCCTGGACTCCTTTCAGACACACCTGGGAATTTTAGCAGAATTTTAGCAGTTGGATCTCCTCTCAGGTAGGCCTGTGACAGTCCTCCCCAACCGTATGCCAAATGTAGGGCCCAATCTCTCAACCTTTATTCACACACATTCTCAGGAGTAATTCCATTGCTTCAAACATTGCACTGTGTTGAAAAGCGCTTGAATCTTCACCAGGGCTGACTGCATTTAAGGAAAGATAATTTAATGTCCAGAAGAATCACTAATGTAGATGAGAAGAAACAGTTCTTTTTGATTCTATCACCAGCTCACATTTTATAAAAGTAAAAAACCTACCATTTTCTCTTAAATCCTGCATTAATGATGTGCTTGTGAAAAGTCTTAAACAACTTTCATGGTTGTTGGTTTTTTTTAAATAGGGTTTCAGTTTCCAGTCCTGTCATCTGGTATTTTTCACCCACTGGGACTACTCATTGGATTAGAGTTGTAGAATATGGCCAATATTTATTAGACTTAAAGTGAATCTTAGTCCTGGGGACAACTATAAACTTTTCCCCTGTGTGTTAGATGAGTGAGCTAAGTGCAAGACAGGAAGTCCATGTATTCACATCATTCTAAAGCAGGTGTTATGAGGTCAGAATCAAGCACTTTCTACTCATTCTGAGCAGTAAAATATGGGTCTTCTCCTTTTGAAATGACAAAACTCTTCATGACTTCAACAGGCGCCTCGAAGTCCAAAGTGTCACTCCTGTAAGTAGTCATTACTAATTACACCGTTATATGCTTGGGCAGCCCTATTGGAAAGTCACATCCTTCCCTCCACCTACCTGCACAGTTTTCTTTTCAGTCCCTTGCTGTCTCTTTTCACCAACTCCAACAAAAGACTGCCCTTCCTCATCACCAACTCAGCCCCTCCACCCACTCCACTTTCTCCCGTAATGCTCCTCAGGAGATCCCATTGAGTGACATCTAGCAGCAAAAGGTAGTCTCATCTTTCTGATTGATACTGGAACGCTAGTCCAGAATCCGTCTTGAATATGGTGAGGTTTCTCCTGTCTAGAACGCACAAATCTTGTGTGCTGTTATTTCTAGTCTCATTATGTACCAACAGGTTGGGTGAAAGTCTGGGTGAAAGAAATCCAGGGGAGTTTCGCCATTGACTTCAGTGGGTCAGGATGTCACCCTTCAGGCATTCAGCCTCTCTCAGGATTCAACCCAAGAATAAATATATAAACTGCAAATGCTCAAATTGCTTATCTATTTGGTTGTAGCTCTTATGGATATCAACATAAATAACAAACATTTAGCCTTAATTTTGTTGCAAACAAGTAATTGAATTGATCCATCATCAACACAATGCATTAAAACTTGCTTTCAAGTCCTCTTCTCCCCCTAATCCCAGGTAAGTCTTGACAGGTACATGGCAGTACTTTTTACATCTCTAGAAAATAGTTATGCTGTTGGGAGTAAGAATGTTTTTCAATTAAGAATTCTGACAGAAACATGTCTTAACTTTCAGCATCATTAATATTTTCCCTTTGATATTAGTCAGCACTCCTATCTTTAGAAAATTAAAATCCATGTAATTAGGGATGTCAGCAGTTAGAAAGATGTATTTGGCTCTGAATTGATACAATTGAACTCAAAAAAGTTTTTTTTAAATCAACATACAAACACAGAGGCTAGAATGCATTTCTGAAAAAAAACCCACTTTTTTCAGGACTGGCTTCCTTTGACACCTGCTGAGAAATCAGATCCGATGTCATGCTGAACGACAAAGCTGTTTATTTTCTGTCTTTCTGCTCCATTACTTGTTTGGTTTGCTGGGGAGAGGTAGTGAGTTATTTTCTTGTCTTCTGGTTATTTATATGTATGGCTATGTTCTGCATCTGCATGCACATGTGTATAATAGAATTTTAATTGATACATAGATATGTTAACTATGCAATTCCCTGAGCAAGGCATTACCATTGTGAACCAAAGGTGGTGGTTACCTCGAGCCAGATTCTGTTCCACTTGATTATAGTATATAGTATATTTCTCAAAAAGCCCCAATGACACCAGGTGGGGCTCTTTGTGGAGTAGGATGCTATCCATGATGAGTGAATATATTTGAATCTGGCTCCTGGGGACTATCCCTGTACTTAGAGCTGGTTGGATGTTAAAAATAACTCATTCACAACTGGGTCACTACAACGGGGGGAGGGATAGCTCAGTGGTTTGAGCATTGGCTTGCTAAACCCAGGGTTGTGGGCTCAATCCTTGAGGGGGCCACTTAGGGATCTGGGGCAAAATCAGTACTTGGTCTTGCTAGTGAAGGCAGGGGACTGGACTCAATGACCTTTTAAGGTCCCTTCCAGTTCTAGGAGATAAGATAGGATAATGCATGGCTTCCTATAGTGAAATCCTGGCTCTACTGAAGCCATGGCAAGATTCCAATTGACTGAGAAGAGCCAGAATTTCACCTTTTAATTCCCCTTATGGAAAAGTCTTATAGACCTTCATAAAGATCAAGTCAATAGGGTAAAGACTACGTTGATCTGTAGTGTTTTTCCCCACACCATCTTCTAGATTTCTACAGAAATGCTATCATTTTCTGTGAAGAGGATGTTCCAAAAGACCTGTAGAAAGATTCACTTCCTTTATTGAATTCTATGGGATTTGTTCATTAAAGTCTAGACTGTTTGGGAAATTGCTTGGGTGTGTGCATATGTTTGCAAATTTTCATGGTTTCACAGATGTTTACCATGAATTATTTTATTCAGAAATTTGTACAGGGAAATTAAAATATCATATAAATATATGTGGGCATAAGCTTTCGTGGATGATAAAACCCCACTTCTTCGGATACATCTGTGGGGTTTTTTTACCCACAAAAGCTTATGCCCAAATAAATCTGTTAGTCTTTAAAGTGCTACCAGACTCCTCATTGTTTTTGTGGATACAGACTAACACGGCTGCCCGTCTGATACTTGGCATATCAGATATTTTATTCCTGTTGTACTGATGCTTCGGGAGAGGCCCAAAACATGAATGAACTAAAATATACTGGCAACTAACAGCCCCGGCAATCCAATTCAAAATATCAAAACTCTTGCTGATGGGCACCAATGAAGCTTACTATCAGCTTAAAATCTGGGAATGAAAATAGCGAGAAGGGCACGTAAAAGGCATCATCCTACCTGAATCAGAATAATCATCTGAAGTGCTAAGGACAAAGACAGAATTGGTTAAATGATGTAGAGCAAGAGGAAAAATTGCCTTGACTGATTGTCCAGCAATTTTGAGTCCCAGTAAGGTGTAATGTACACAGCAAATTTATAATGGTTTTTAATATGCAGGCAGCACTTAGTAAAACCTCTGCAAGAGAGATCTGAGCCAACACAGCAATAATAGTAGAACAACATTACAGTGCTCAGAGTGATAGTAACCAATTCTTCCTCCTTTTAGTCTCAAAAAAAGAGCCTGAAACTGCAAAGAGACAGGATTACGGCACAGTTGTAACATAATGATCATTACTTATTCCTTTAGCATTCATTATTGTTACATGCATCATAATGAACTCATCTGGCATTAATATGAATGTAAAATGCAAATCCATGCAAATTCCTATGTATTTCAGCATCATTTAATGTACCATTAAACTCCTTCATGAGTTCCCTGTGATCTGAGGTCTTTCTTTAAAGAGACTGGCTATTACTGAAATATAAAGAAGCAATAATTTGGCTATTGGGTACCTTATGGGACTAACAGAAGGTAACAATTAGTCATTGCGAGTGACTATTAAAACAGACTTCTTAATTCCGAAATTAAAGCTAAGTAACGTGGGGATGATGCGTAATTCTAGCATCATTTTATGTCCACTTACTTTGTTTTACAGCTTAGTTATCCTGTCAGTTTTGGGATTCTTTACCTGAAAATCCATTTTACTATTCTTCCTCCTTCAAGGCATAGAAACAACTTTGCAAAGATTTTTTTTTACTTAGATAAGGAGGCAAAAAATAGCTCTCCAAACCTTCTTGACCTGCTTTCTTTAATCGTAAGTGAAGAGGTAAAACATGTAGACTGTCAGCTAAATTCTGAACACACTGCTTTCTGTGCAGCTAAACAAATTGCCAAGGGTGAGAAGGGCAAAAAAAGGGGGGCGGCAGAGCGGAATGGTGAGGTAGAGAACTTGAGGGTAAAGAAATGAACAGTTGAGGGGAGAATACCTGTCTCTCTTCCTCCTCTGGGTCCTGGTTTGTCTGTAGGCTTTTTTAATGTCCTGATCGGGGATAGTCCTAGAATAGTAGGACTGGAATGGAACTTGAGGTCATCTAGTCCACTCCCCTGCACTCATGGCAAGACTAAGTATTATCTAGATCATCCCTGACAGGTGTTTGTCCAACCTGCTCTTAAAAAATTTCCAGTGATGGAGATTCCACAACCTCCCTGGGCAATTTATTCCAGTGCTTAACCGCCCTGACAGGAAGTTTTTCCTAAAGTCCAACTGAAACCACCCTGGCTGCAATTTAAGCCTATTGCTTCTTGTCCTATCCCCAGCGGTTAATGAGAACAATTTACCTCCCTCCTTGTAAAACCTTTTATATACTTAAACTGTTATATCCCCTCTCGCTTCTCCAGATGAATCCAATTTTTTCAATCTTCCCTCATGTGTCAGGTTTTCTAAACCTTTAATCATTTTTGTTGCTCTTCTCTGGACTTTCTCCAGTTTGTCCACATCTTTCCTGAAATGTGGCGCCCACCCAGAACTGGACACAGTACTCCAGTTGAGACCTAATCAACACTGAATAGAGCAGAAGAATTACTTCTCATGTCTTCCTTACAACACTCTTGATGATACATCCAAGAATGTTTGGCCCCCTCACCCCCACCAAAAAAGCAGTGTTACACTGTTCACTCATATTTAGCTTGTGATCTACTTTGACCCCCAGATCCCTTTCTGCAGTACTCCTTCCTAGGCAGTCATTTCCCATTTTGTATGTGTGCAACTGACTGTTCCTTCCTAAGTGGAGTACTTTGCATTTGTCCTTATTGAAATTTCAGTCCCTTCCTCTTCCCACTTTTTGGTAACACCTGGTCCAGGCAGTCTCAGAGGCTGCTAAGTCCGCAACTGTCTCCTGCTTTACTGATCTGTCTCTAGAATCAGCAGTCTCTGAAGCACCGCAGTCTTCCCCACTTACTGCCCCTTCCTGTGACAGGCATTCCCCTTTTAAGCTTCCTCCTGCAGGCAGTACAAGTCTTGCAGGTGTGTCTAAGCCCTGAAGTGCTCAAACTTCCTCCTTCATAGGCGGTCGGGATGCCTATCACAACATCTTTAAGACAATAGGATCCTATTTTTGGACTTTGTCAGTGATCCCAAAGGTAGTGAAACTAGCATTTTATACCACTGCCCAGACATCCTGTACTATTGACACTTCCTGCAAAGTTTTGAAAAACATCCTCTTTGACGTAGCTGGCTTCAAGACTGAGCTTGATAAGTTTATGGAGGGGATAGTCTGATGGGATAGCCTAATTCTGGCTATTAATTGACCTTTGACTATTAGCGGTAAATATGCCCAATGGCCTGTGATGGGATGTTAGATGGGGTGGGATCTGAGTTACTACAGAGAATTCTTTCCTGGGTGCTGGCTGGTGAGTCTTGCCCACATGCTCAGGGTTTAGCTGACGGCCATATTTGGGGTCGGGAAGGAATTTTCCTCCAGGGCAGATCGGCAGACGCCCTGGGGGGTTTTCACCTTCCTCTGCAGCGTGGGGCACGGGTCACTTGCTGGAGGATTCTCTGCACCTTGAAGTCTTTAAACCATGATTGGAGGATTTGAATGGCTCAGACATAGGTCAGGGGTTTGTTGCGGGAGTGGGTGGTTGAGATTCTGTGGCCTGCGTTGTGCAGGAGGTCAGACTAGACGAGCATAATGGTCCCTTCTGATCTTAAAGTCTATGACTGTGACTCTTGGAGAACTTTTGCTTCTGTCATGCTTTATTTCGGCAAAGGGGTGTGGGGTGGGATTTCTGTTACCACAAGACATATTTTCACACAATCAGGATTTTTGTTGCTTAGGCATTTATTGCCTAAGGACCTCCTGGTTCCCCACTGTCAGAGGGCACACATTACAGGGATTATAAGGATTACAGGGATCCCCTGGGTCTGGTAGCTACGTACTAGTTGATGAAAAGGTCATGTAAGGTCTCTACTGAAAGCCTATGAAACGCTGGCCATCACAATCACTGTGAAATGTGGATAATATGTAAGGAGAAAAACATGTTCTTGGGGCTGATCACCAAAAGGTCAGAAACTATTTTTTTTCAGGCAAGAGATGTTTGTCTGGCTATGTGAAAATTTAGTATTGTATATCTCACAATGAACGCCTATTTTAAATCACTTGATTAACATTTTGCTCAGATTTTAAGGTCTCCAGGGGAGAGCCTAGACAGGAAAACACAAGCAGCCGGCTCTCACTTGTTGGCAAGTGAAGACAATGGATGTCTGGACTATAATTGTAGGGGCAGAGAAAACTTTTTGCATCTTTTCACTGAGGAAGTAAAAGGACAGCATGACTTGCCTCATGAATGGAAGATCACAGCCAAGCCTCACTGTGATACACGGGAGGGATTTGGGGTGGGGTTTTGCTCAATATGATATGACAGTGTCTTGTTAGTTAAGTTAGGCTCCAGAAAGTGTGTGGTGGTTTAGTATGTAACCATCTATTTCCATTAATTCTACTTGCTGCTTCTCAAATAACTGATCTTTATTCAACTAGTTTTTCACTATAAACATATCTCTGTTAAGTGGAGCTGTGATCTAAGATGTAACTGGTAAACTGTGGGTTTACTGCTCCTTTAGGAGCAGAGGATCTGGAAACTCTGAGTTTGTCCAATGGATTGCGGCTGGGTACTTCAGGGTGATGCTCAGAAGACTCTGGAGTTAGATTGTGCCAATCCTATGGGACCTGGGGAGGCTGGAGGTGTTTGGTCAACAGATGACACTGGCACAGACAAGACTTCCTCACACTAAGTGCAGGTGGTAGCAAGGTGCCTCGCAGCCCTGGCTACTCCCAGGAAGTGTTAGTGTTCATCTGCTTCTGCTGTTGGTTCCCCCCCACCACCAGTTGAGCCCCAAACCTGCTAGTCTCATTTAGACAAAATTCCCATTGAAAGCAAAGGGGAACAGTGTCCATTCTGCAAGTGCGGAACGGTGACAGTAGGATTAGGTCTGGTGAGTTGGGGAGTGTAATATTTCCTCTGCTCGTGTGGCTATCAGGGGAATGATTTAAAAATGAGCTCTATATGCTGTTTTTACTCCTCTGGCAGATTCATATTTTCCCAGTTCACTCTGGTCAGCTCAACTCCTGCAAACTGGCCAGTTTGTCTGTCCTTAAACTGATTCTGCAAGATGCTGAGCATTTCTGAGGTGCTGAGTGCCTGCAAGACCCACTGACTTGGATGGGAGTTGAGGGTGCTCCGAACCTCTCCAGCATGCTTAGCAGAGTGCAGTATTGAGACCTTACAGTGCTTCTGACACCATATAATGGCTATGGCACCATGTACAGTGTAACTTGTGGACACTAGCTACACCTAAAACTTATTCTTCCTCCCAGAAATATCAGGCTGTAAAGACTGACAGACAAAACATGCAAAAATAATGGCACAACAGCTGCCATTAAACATTTCTCCTAGATCTACCTGAATATACATTCAGAGAAATAGAACTAGCAAGACCATTTACAACAGCACTATATGGTGCCTCCCAATAACATTATAACAGATAAACATCCAGCACCTTTAGTGGAACTATATACAGTAATTCTTGGTCCCATTCTCTGACTGCTGGGACTACAGAATCTGTATTAACTAGCACTTTGCCATAATGGATGTGAAAGTAATGTCACTGGGATGCGCATCCTGGAGCTGTCAGCAAGGAAATCCCTAACCCAATCTCCCCCCTTGCCAGTCTGTCAAAGTCCTTCGTGTTCTCATTAGAGCTGGTCAAACATTTTCTGACAGAACATTCTTGCATTGGAAAGTGCCAATTCACAAAAATCCAATTGAATTCCATTTGAAAAAAAAATCTAAATGAAATATTTCACTAATGTCTAAATGTTCTGTTTGATCTTATCAGAATGGAATATTTCAATTTTTCATTTTAAAAAAAGTCAAAACAAAAAGTTGATTTTTATATTCTAAAGTTAAAAACACTTTGTTTCAAAATGATTTTTTTTTTGGTTGAAAATTGTGCTGTGTGAAATTTCACTTGTGTGTGTGTGTTTGTGTGTGTGTGTGTGTGTGTGTGTGTGTGTGTGTTTTTGTTTGAACAAAAATGCAGAATTTCCCTAAACAAGGAAATTCTGGTTCCCACACAGCTCTAATTCTGATCTGAGTTGATGCTCTCAGGACTTCGATGTATGGGCTGCAGTACTCAGCCAGCACAGTAGAACCTTTCTGTTTAGAGATCTACTACTACTTTCATCACTAGGCAGGGCATCACCAGCAGAATCAACACCTGCTAAGAGCACACACTGTCATCCCATTAGTGCAATATACACCGGAAAGAATGAATTACAAATAATTAATAATAATAATATTATGAATCTCTTACATTGTGGACCAAGAGAATCCTCTGTTCCCTTTTAGAATGCTGTCTCTTGAAAAGCAAAATGCATCTTAGAGAGCACACAAGACACCTGCATGATTACCATAATTAAATTAATTACAAGTATTTGCTCACTTTTGAAAGATGAAGAGCATTAAATAGTAGATGTCTGTCTTTAACAAAACACCACTAGCTGCATTAAAGGGAAAGCATTTTCAAAGCAGATCAGCTCTCATTTGAGCAGCAGGCTTCATACCGAATGGGGAAATCAGCTCCTGCAACCCCTACTCCATCAGTTCCAATTAATGTAATAAGTATGACAAAGGGGGTTGGATGTACACAAGTGCCTTTCCCTTGATTATGAAAGGCTTCCGTGAGCAATCAAACTTGAAAGGAGCTTTAATATAGAAAGTGACTGCAAGCCATGTACTGCACACACACATGTTTTCCTAAGTGCAAATGACCAAAAAATATAGCCATAAAATTAATAGGCAATCGATGAAACAGGGAGCAGGTTGTTCTGCATGCTGAGGTGAAAGGGAGGGAATATTGCACAGAGAGGAGCTAATTCTTTCCTCATGTAAAGGGGAACACTTCCTCCATGGTCTCTTACATCACACAGAGCCTGCTTACACCAGCAGCAAATTTGGCCCATAGTAGTGCTTTTTCTATAGCACCTTTCAAGTTCTGAATTATTGTTTTAAAATTAAACAAGTCTCACAACAACCCAGTGCTGTAGTTACAGGATTATGTAGGATTCTGCCTACTTAAACTGTGTAGTCATGGGAAAGGGCCTGTCTTTTGTTCTGTTAGCACAACTAGCACAATGATGGCAGCTAGGTGCCCCAGATGTGACTCAGGACAATACAATAGAAATTAATCATCACACTCTATGTACCAAAGCTGGAATTTTCAAAGGTACCTAATGGAGTCAGGAGCCCAATTGCCATTGACATTCAATGGGAGTTAGGCACCTCTGAGAATCCCTTTCTGAATTTGTCTGTATAGGTTTATGCATGTGTGCACCCTTGGTGTGAAACGCATCTGTTCAGAAGCACTCAGCAACACCACACAACAGTTTAGACCGGAAACGAATAATCCCTTTTAGTCAAATTGTTAAATATTTTTTAATGAAAACGTTTACTGACAATGTGTCATAGAATCATAGAACTGGAAGGGACCTCCAGTCCCCTGCACTCAAGGCAGAACTAAGTATTATCTAGACCAGTGGTGTCCAAAGTGGGGTGCGCAAGAGGATCCTTCGGGGTGCGCGGCAGGAGGAGCGCCACCAGAGCAGCGCCGCTTCTCCCCCCCGCCTCCCCACCGGCAGTTTGGCCGGGACTCCGAGCGGCTTTTTTTGTCTGTCTTGTTTGTTTTGCTTCTACAGTTCGGCCGGGAGCAGGGGGTGCGTGCTTAAAATTTTTTTACTGATGGGATACGCGATCAAAAAAGTTTGGAGACCACTGATCTAGACCATCCCTGACAGGTGTTTGTCCAACCTGCTCTTAAAAAATCCCCAATGATGGAGATTTCACCACCTCCCAAGGCAATTTATTCCACTGCTTAACCACTCTGATAGTTAGGAAGTTTTTCTTAATGTCCAACCTAAACCTCCCTTGCTGCAATTTAAGCCCGTTGCTTTATGTCCTGTCCTCAGAGGTTAAGAACAGTTTTCAAGTACAAAAAAGGTTGTTACAAGGAGGAGGAAGAAAAATTATGTCCCCTCTCAGTCTTCTCTTCTCCAAACTAAACAAACCCAATATTTTCAATCTTCCCTCGTAGGTCATGTTTTCTAGACCTTTAATCATTTTTGTTGCTCTTCTCTGGACTTTCTCCAATTTGTCCACGTCTTTCCTGAAATGTTCGCCTAGAACTGGACACAATACTCCAGCTGAGGCCTAATCAGCGTGGAGTAGAGCAGAAGAATTACTTCTCATGTCTTGCTTACAATACTCCTGCTAATACATCCCAGAATGATGTTTGCTTTTTTTGCAACAGCGTTACACTGTTGACTCATATTTAGCTTGTGATCCACTATGACCCTCAGATCCCTTTCCGTGTGCCTGCTCCAATACTGATGTGACCTGTATTCACACCCTACACATTATTGTAGTAATCTTTGTATAAAATATACTTTGTAAGGTATCATTTAAAAACTAATAACAATGATAATCTATATTCTTGTATTATGGAATGTGTATTCAGAATTATGAACATAAACTGAAATTATAACTACAATGTGTTTACCAGATAAGTCTGGGGAGTGGGTAAACTGGTTTCTCAAAGATAAAGGACATGCCAATGCCTCTAGTCAGCTGACAGATGATTACCAATCAACTTTGATGACAAGTGGCCATTCTTTGGCAATGAAGGGGGACGGGAAGAGAGTGATCTGTATTTTAGCAAACCACCAACATGGAACCTTTCACCATGAGACTCCATGTCTCCTCCTTCATAGCGGGAATGAATTTTATCTAGCGGTAACCCTCAGGATAATACATTTCAAAAGTGTGACTGGACTATAAAAGTGAGTGGCAAAAATACCCCAGGTTCTTTCTCTCTCACCTAAAATGACAAAGGAACCAGCCTTTTGACTCTGGAAGACATAGACACATGCTCTGGGGCTGGCGCACCCATGGGGGAAAAGAAATAGTGGGTGCTCAGCACCTACAGACAGTGGATCAGCTCCTTCCCCTCCCACCCAGCACCTCCCGCCTGCCCTGTTCAGTGGCGTGCAGAGGGAGTGGAGTTGGAGCAGGAAGAGGTGGGGTGGTGGTTAGGGGGAAGGGGTGGAGTGGGGGTGGGGCCTGGTGCAGAGAGGGGGTTGAGCCAGCGGCGTATTATCGCCTAGGCCTAGGGCGGCAAATTTGCGTGGGCGGCAAATTTGCTCGCTCCCTCTCTGGCCCTGCCCCTTCCCCAAATCTCCGGCCGCCGCCTCCTCCCCCGTGCGTGCCATGCTTCCCTCCTTCCACATCCCTCCCAGGCTTGCTGCGCGAAAGCGCTGGGAGGGAGGAGAAGTGAGTAGCGGTGCGCTCAGAGGCGGAGCGGAGGTGAGCTGGAGCCGGCGGGCATGGAGAGTAACCCTTGGGGGGGGGGGGCAGGGAATCGCTCCTCGCCCCAGCTCACCTCCGATCCACCGCCGCCATCCCCCGAGCGTGCCGCAACTCCTCTCCCCTCTCTCCCAGGCTTGCCGCAGAGGTGAGCTGGCATGGGGGGGGCAATTTTTTCAGGAGCTAGGAGCAGCAAATTTGTTAATCCGCCACTGGGTTGAGCTGCCCCTGGGAAGTTGGTGCTTCTGCTGGTGGGAGATCCTGTCCTGAGAATTTGGCCAGTCCTGTTGCTGGAAATGTGGTAAGGATTTTACGTTGAACCAAGTCTAGCTTGTTAAGTTTTAGTTACTAGACAGCATTTTTTTTCCTTGTAACCATTTCTGACTTGAATACCTTATACTTTTACTCACTTTAAATCCCTTTGTAGTTGAATAAACTTTTTTTATTTTTTATCTAAAGTAATCCAGTGCTGTGTGTTAAACTGAATGGTTTGATAACTGTAGTTAAAGTAGCAAATTGTTGAATATTGATACTTTACAGCAGCAACAGGCCCCTAATATCTGAACTGTCCAGGAGAGGGCTGGACAGTGCAGAAAACAAATTTGGGGAAAATTCAGGTCTCGGAGTATGTTTGGGTCACCCAGCAAGTAGTAACTGAGGCTGGTGGAGGCCACGGTGTGATTGGTGTGTTACTGACAGGCTGCTGGAGTCAAAGTTGCTGGACCAAGGCACTCAGGGTGTAACTTGCAGACTATCTGTGAGTGGCCCCGGTTGGGAGCTACAGCAGAAAAGCATTGTGAGGCACCCAAGGTTGCAGGGCAGGTGGTAACGTCTCACTGGAATGTGACAAATGGTAAATAAAATAAATTATTTGTTTTAGTTTCCAGGAAATGTAAACCAGAAACCTTTGAGACACTTTCAGTTCCTTTTTAGTATTCAAAGGGTTAAAGCTTTAGTCTGCATCCTGGGAAGCAGATGCTAATGCCTGCCAACCTCTGTTTTCCTGGTGCTTTCCCGTGGCCTAGGCTGAGTAAGTGATCAGGGGTCACAAGAAGATGCACAGGGCCAAATACAGCATCAGAAGAGGGGCTCGGTCGTGACAGACTTTGTTAGTATCGGGATGCACCTGGACATCTCTTGATTCTAATAAAAGAAAACATTACAGAGAACATTTACAGCTTTGTTTCCAGTGACAATGGGGTTTTTTTGCTCCAGTTTTGATTGGATCTTTAAAGAAAAGGATCTGTTTTAGTTGGTGTCACTAGTATTGATCTTTCCAAGCTGAAATTAATGGAAGTGTTTCTCCTCTTTATTGCTTCAGGACTTGCTGTCTAGAAGAAAAAAGCATTTGTCTATTTGTGATTCTCTTTGCAGTTACTACTTAGAACAACAAATAACTGATTTCTTTCTCTTTCCTTTTTAAAATGTACATATTTAACACATTACACCTGCTGGGCAAATTTTGGGGGAGAATCTTTGATCGTTAATATCGGGTAAGCTAATTTCAGAAAATACAAGCAAACAGTGAAAGGGGAAAATCAAATTATCCTTCACTTCTAGAAAGGTCAGCCATTTACAACAATAAGTAATGAAGGAAACAATATTGCTCTCATTTTCTTGGTATGACTCTCCCTTGGCCTGGACTCCTCCAGATTGGAGATATAGTTGCCCTACATGACAGGTTATGAAACTTAAAGGCTTGCAGTGATTGTTTTCTAAATGTAGTGCAATGTTTACACTTAGTGTTATCTCTCTAAATATATAGTAGACATCTGGAAATATATAGCAAGTTGCTTTTGGAGCTGTCCTGATCTGATATAATCAGTGGTTTTTCTCACTCTTATTTTATTTGAAGCCTTTGTTTAAACTTGGGTTTGCTTCTGAAAATGGAGTATATGAAACTGCAACCTTGCAGAGAGTCAGGGATCAATGAGAACTGAGACCAAGTTATGTAAATGTATACGCAAGAGCCCCAAAGTTATAATTGAACACTGGAAGTCGACAGGCTTGATTTGCGTCTCTATTAGACACCAGTGCAAAGAATTTAAGCACATGCATAACTTTAAGCATGTGAGTAAATCCAGCCCTATTCAGCAGATCACTAAACTATGTGCTTAATTTTAAGCATGTGAATAATTAAAGTTAATCTTAAATGCTTTGCTGAATCAGGGCCTAAATTAGGAGTAACTCCTTTACTTAAAATATAGAGAGGAAGAGGGAAGGAAAAGTGAAAGCCATCGAGTGTCATTTGCCTTCCCTCAACTTTAGAGCCTTTTAATTTAACTGAGGCAAAACAAGCCAGTTTAATCCAAAAAAATCCGTGTGGGGTTTATATAATTCCATTTTTTTTAAACAGGGTTGAAGTTCTGTGCAATCCATTTCCATGGGAAACCCTGGATGAAGGAGGAACCCATTTGACCCTCAGATCCCAGGTTGAGCTTGCAGGGATGGCCATTAGTTAAAAACTAAATTTTACTTGTAAACTAAGCACACATGATCTGGAAATCACTGAGGGAGGGCGGGGCGGGGGTCATGTAGACTCTCTACAGTGGTCAGCGTCTACATGACCCTTAAACTGGGTTCAGGCATGATTCAGTCCTGAACAAGCAGCACTGTTCAGAAGTGACCCTCCCTACTCTTTGTGAGCTGAATCTCAGACAGTATCTCCTGATTGTATTTTTCTCTATGGCCCAATGTTCCCAAGATATTAAAGTAAAACCATCAAATTCATGTTCATTTGTGGCTTAAGAAAAATGTGAATGCTAGGCCTTCGGAGTTGTAAAAGCTAACTGGTTAATATACCACACCCACTGATCTCACCCACCTTCGTTTATCAGAAGGTCGTGCGTACCTTGGCAAGCTTCTTTCACTACATCGATCTATTTTCCTAGTTATAGAATTAAGTACAGTAGTAATGTGATATAACAGCATTGAAAAGAGAACTGGATAAATTCATGGAGGTTAAGTGCGTTAATGGCTATTAGCCAGGATGGGGTAAGGAATGGTGTCCCTTGCCTCTGTCAGAGGGTGGAGATGGATGGCGGGAGAGAGATCACTTGATCATTACCTGTTAGGTTCACTCCCTCTGGGGCACCTGGCATTGGCCACTGTTGGTAGACAGGATACTGGCCTAGATGGACCTTTGGTCTGACCCAGTACGGCTGTTCTTATGTTATGTTCTTATGTGATATTTTGGTTTGCTTGAGTTCTGAGTTTGTTCTCTTGCACAGCCTGTAAACATGTCCCAGCTGAAGTCCTACCTTTCTTATTTCCACCTGGCATTTCTGCACATTATGAAACTGTGGAAACTACTCTTTATTGGTAGGATAAATCAAATCCTAATCTTGGTTTTTTAACCGTCTATCAGGTATACTTACTTTTAATACTTTCCTGACAGTCCCCTGCACTTCTCTAACCTCCCAGCTGCAGGGATACTGGAACAATTATTATCATACAAGGCTCTCTAATTACTTGGCTGTATGTCTAGCTCCTTCCCTGGGTACAAAACTGGGACACCTAAAAATGGCGTTTTATGGAATAGGCATTAGGAAATTTGAATTCATAGAGGTCAGGACAAGGATACTTCAACATATTATGGTCACCAACAGAAACAAAGCTTATTGGGAATGGATAAACGCAGCCATGTTCAATGACAATTTGGTTCATTTTCTATTCTCTGTGAACTGTTTCTCTATACCACCAAATCAAAATTCAGGGACTCATGTGACCTTACTTGGGTTTCCTCTAATTGCATATGGCCCTCAGCTATGTACTAAGATTTTCATTTTGTGAATTCGTCCCCAAGATATTTAAGCACATGTGTAATTTAAAACACCAGTAATCCCACTGAAGTCAACTTCAAGCATGTGAGTATTCCCATTGACTTCAGTGAGACTGCTCAAGAGCATAGGAGAAGTGGCACTGGAGTAAAAGGGACAGGTTTCAGGAGGGACCTAGATTAGTGAAGAACAAGTGGCTCAGGAATGCAAGTGCTGGTGTAACACCATCTTCAGACCTTGGTCGTCGGTGGGCAGGATCGAACCTGGGGTCTCTGGAGCTTAGTGCATGAGCTAAAAGCCAACTGGTAGAGCAGACTCGTTTTATCTCTCTCTCAAAGTGGTCTCGGTGCCACTAGATGGGACAGAATGCCACACCCAGAAGGTGTGTGGGTTACACTGGGATGCTGCTGGACAAATAGTAAAGCTTGAGCATGGAAGACTGATCTCTCAGCTTCTTTAATAACATTCTGTTTCATACCACTCTGCCTGCCACATAACTTTACTATTAATGAGACAATATGCTAATACTTACCATGTGCTTAAGTATCTGGATGAATCAGGATCTTTAAATATTATTGAAAGTTTCAAAGATTTTACCTTTAAAAATAAATACAATCAGCGCTTGGCTTGTAATATCTATCCCTCTCTATAATTTTCTCTCTCTGAAGACAATACACACCAAAAGGAGAGTGAAAATTTGACACCAATCCTGATATTGACAATAAAAGTTGCCAGCATGTCAAAGACAGTCAGCTCTCAAGGCAAAATGAGAAAGTACAAATATTCTCCAAGCAAAGACTGACTTTATGAAATAGAACCTGTGACAGGATCCCCGGGGTGCAGCGTGGGACCGTGGGACCACTATGCCCCCTTAACTCTCCAGCCTGGCTGTCTCTCACAGTCCTTGGTTAGTGACATGCAGCAAACGTCTCCAGCTGTTATCTCTCAGCACAACCACATGTGGAGCTGCACACCCAGTTAGATTGCATGAATACTCCCAGAGCCACTCATGAATCACACAGAGAAAGGCACCAGCCAAATCTCCCCAGCTCCCAGCACTGTACCTCAGGAATATATCGTCTTGCACTGTTCAAGATGAGCAGTGCAAATTTATTAATTGGTTCACCACTTCATCAATGGAAAGTGAACATACACCAGCCTTTGTCAAACCTGAGCAGACTTGCCACACACTTCAGACAAACTCACTGGTAAAGATAAACAGTAAAACAAATGTATTGACTATAAAAAATAGATTTTTTAAGTGATAGGCAAAGAGTTAGTTACCAAAAGAAAAGACAATATAAGCATGCAGCCTAAACTCTCAACCTTATTAGACTGGGCAACATCTAGATCAGGGATGGCCAACCTGAGCCTGAGAAGGAGCCAGAAGTTACCAATGTACATTGCCAAAGAGCCATAGATCAACGCCTCCCCTTCCCTCCCTGTGCCTCCTGCCCACCACGATCAGTTGTTTTGCAGTGCACAGGAGACTCGGGGGAAGGGGGGGATGAGGGAGGGGCAAAGAGGGAGAGCATGGCAGGCTCGGGGGAAGGAGCAGGGGCCTTGGGGGAAGAGGTGGAGTGGGGGCAGAGTAGGGGGTTGAACAGGGAGCACCCCCCAACATATTGGAAAGTTAGCATCTGTAGCTCCAGCCCCGAAGTCAGTGCCTATACAAGGAGCCTCATATTAACCTCTGAAGAGCCACATGCAGCTCTGGAGCCACAGGTTGGCCACCCCTGATCTAGATTAAGCAGTTTCTCACCCATTGAGGGACCTGTCCTCCATGAATTTATCTAGTTCTTTTTTGAATCCTTTTATAGTCTTGGCCTTCACAACATCCTCTGGCAAGGAGTTCCACAGGTTGACTCTGCATTGTGTGGGAAAAAATACTTCCTTTTGTTTGTTTTAAACCTGCTGCCTATTAATTTCATTGGGTGGCCCCTAGTTCTTGTGTTATGAGAAGGAGTAAATGACACTTCCTCATTTACTTTCTCCACGCCAGTCATGATTTTATAGACTTCTATCATATTTCTCCCCCCCCCCGCAGTCATCTCTTTTCCAAGCTGAAAAGTCCCAGTCTTATTAATGTCGCCTCCTACAGCAGCCGTTCCATGCCCCTAATCATTTTGTTGCCCTTTTCTGAACCTTTTCCAATTCCAATGTATCTTTTTGAGATGGAGCGACCACATCTGCACAAAGTATTCAAGATGTGGGCGTACCATGGATTTATATAGAGCCAATATATTTTCTGTCTTATTATCGATCCCTTTCTTAAGGATTCCCAACATTCTGTTTGCTTTTTTGACTGACACTGCACAGTGAGTGGATGGTTTCAGAGAACTATCCACAATGACTCCAAGATCTCTTTCTTGGGTGGTAACAGCTAATTTAGACCCCATCATTTTATATGTATAGTTGGGATTAGGTTTTCCAATGTGCATTAATTTGCATTTATCAACATTGAATTTCATCTGCCATTTTGTTGCCCAGTCACCCAGTTTTGCGAGATCCTTTTGTAGCTCTTCGCAGTCTGCCTGGGACTTAACTATCCTAAGTAGTTTTGTATCAACTGCAAATTTTGTCACCTCACTGTTTACCCCTTTTCTCCCCCCCCCCCCTTTTTTTTTCCTGTGAAAGCATCACAGGGAGAATTTTTGTCAAAACTTTGACATTTGAAAAATGTTGACCCTCCCTAGTGTCCCATATATGGTGTGTGTGTGTGTGTGTGTGTGTGTGTGTATACACACATACACCGCCTTAAATTTCCAAAAGTAGTTAGTAATTTGGGGTACCCACAGTTTTTTGGGGTGCCCAAACTGAGCTACCTTTGAAAGGATATTCATTTTCATTGATAGAGCAACTGCCCATTGGAAATCAGGCCCCTTATACTGTCTTGAATTAGGCACCAAAATAAGAGGTATCCAGAGTCACTTTTGAAAATGTTGGACACTGTCTATTTTTTTCATTGAAGTTTTTCTCTTTCTTCCTGACTACTTAATTTTTCACTGGGTTCTCTCTCTCCTCTCCTTTCAAACTCCCCTAAGCAGGACGTGAATTTTAAACATGCACAGTTTGAGGGGAGTTGAAATTAGGCAAAATAACTTCATCTGTCTTGGTTGGTATATAAATTCATCAAATACATATGACCTTCCTCATCAAAATACCACAAATGTATACAGCAATCCATAGATTATTCTTACTCTGAGATTATGGTTACACGGTGCAGACAGTCACTGATTTTTATACGCACTGCCCTTGATGTCAGTATGAGAAGCTCTGAGAAATATGATCTCAATATGCTATGAAGAATGCTATAGGTAAGAGCTACAACCACTGTCCATATTGTCCTGGGGATCTTCTATTATATGCCTCAGCTCCAACTTTTATGCTGAAGTCTACAATAACTATGGTTACATCTTGCCTTGGGGTTCTATTACTCACTCCAAAAAAAATCAGTTTTCACTTGCTGCTGTAGTACTTGTGGCATAGGTCTGAATTATAGTCCGACAACTTACTTTAGCTTAGAAAAATAATGAAATAATGCATTCACTCACTCAGTTATCTTCCATCATTGCATTTTTTTGCAATCTTTATGAAGAAAGATGCTCCAAAAGTTCGGATGCCTTACTCAGTATCTGATTAAAAACATCTGTAACAGATCCTCTGAGATTAATGCAACATCTATAGCATAGCATCTCAATTATTTAGTAATGGCCCCCGCTCTCCTGGGTAATGAATACTTAAACATTACATCTACCACTGTTACTCTTTATCCTTAGGACAGAGGATGAGTTCCTCCTCTCTCTCTCTCTCTCTCTCTCTCTTTTCTCCCCCAGCCCAGATTAGTTCCTTCAGGCTTACAACTCCCCAGATACTAGTGACACATGTAGAGTTATAAGCACCTATACATATCTTCATCACTCTTTTACTGAAGGCAACTTAATAAAGAAGCTTCTATGATCAGTGAGTGACCCATTTCCCCAGAGATGATGCTGTAATATTTGGAGGATGGCGGGTTTTGGCTTCAGTGAAATATTTAATATATATTGATGAAATCCTTACAGTTATTTCAGAATGTCTGAGCCTCTACTGTGAGCACAGATTCATACACATAACACAATGGAAACAGAAAACAAATAGAAGAACCATTTTGGATCTATTACTGGAAACATAGTCTTTGTGTCTCATGTTTCCCTAAAATTAGGCCTATGCTGATTTATACAAGCTGAGGATCTGGCGATATATTTTCGAGAAGGTAGATGGACACAGACAAACCTTTCTTTTTTTGTATATGCATGTTTAGATTATATTTCATTTTTTTCTAGTTATTTTCATGGAAATGCTAGATTGTTTCTTGTGTTTTTTTTGGCAAAGCTAAGAACTAAATTAACTACAGACACTGGATGAATGATCCGAATTATTTCACACACCTTTTATCAGCAGCTAAAATAAAATAATATTCTGATTTTTGGAAGATTAGATTCTTTTTGAATAAAAACCCAATTACACATATGTGTTGTGTGCTTTGCCCATGTTTTTTTTGCATTAGTCAAGTTGCATCCATCATAGCAGGTTGTGTAAAGTTTTCATTTCCAGCTCTGCAATTACTATGTAGCTGTAAAGATCTGGGCAGGGGAATGCACAGCCTGAATCATTTGGCATGTGGAGGCACTGTGTAAAAACAGCAGGCTAATGGCAGAGACGCAGTGGATTGGAAAAGCCTGCCTCCGTTTTATTCACAAGTAGTGGGAAATTATATGCTTTTAATGGATAATTCTATTTGCAAAGATTTGAGTAGCAAGTGGCTTTCACTGGGTGATGATGACGGGAGCTTTTAAAAAAAAATTTAAACAGTCTATTTTTTCTGCTCAGAACAGTAATGCGGGTTGGGATTTTCAAAGAAGCCTAAGCGAATTTGGTGCCTACCTCCCTTATGCCCCTTTGAAAATCACACGTAGGAATGAAGAGTTCATCTGCCTCTTTAAATAGACACCAGAGGCCAAAATCGCTGCTGGTGCAAACAAGCTGTGCCAGTTTATACCAGCAGCCCCAAGCCTGCACCATCTATCTCCATCACCATAGTATCTGAGCACCATCAACTTCAAGCAGAAAGTCCATAAAAGACATCTCCCTGAGACTAAGAAGGGATTTGAATGTGGGCTTCCCATCTCTTAGGTGCGTGACCTAACAGGGCCAAGGGATATTCTTATGCATGTGGGGGGAGAGGGGCGACTCTCTTAAATGCTCTGTTCCACTGTATATAAATAATTAAATATGCAGTGGGCCAGAGGGTAAGAGTAAGAATGACTCTCTAGCCCAGACACACTCCTGAGAGGTGGGAAATGTAAGTGCCAATCCCTTCTCTCCTGAGAGGTGGGAAATGTAAGTGCCAATCCCTTCTCTGTATCCGGTAAAGGAAGGAATTGAATTGGCATTTTCTACATCCCAGCTGAGTGCACTAACTAGTGGGCTGATGTTATAAGGGCAGGCTCCTCCTCTGGTGTTTCTTGGGGGGAAAAAACAACTTAGGTTCCTAGCTCTAGGACAGGATTCACAGTTAGGGTTACCAGGTGTCCGGTTTTCAACTGGAATGCCCGATTGAAAAGCGACCTTAGCAGCTCTCGTTGGCACCACTGACTGGGCAGTTAAAAGTCTGGTCGGTGGTGCAGCGGGGCTAAGGCAGGCTCCCGGACTGCCATGGCTCCATGCCGCTCCCGGAAGCAGCAGCATGTCCCCCACTCCAGCTCCTAGGTGTAGGGGCAGCCCAGGGGGCTCTGCGTGCTGACCCCACCCTAAGCACCAGCTCAGCAGCTCCCATTGGTCGGGAACTGTGGCCAATGGGAGCTGCAGGGGTGGTGTCTGAGGAGGGGCAGTGCACAGAGCCGCCTGGCCGTGCCTCCGCATAGGAGCTGGAGGAGGGACATACCACTGTTTCCGGAAGCTGCCTCAGGTAAGCGCTGCCCCAGCCCTGATTTCCTCCTCGGATCAAAGCAAGTTCGATATAATGAGGTTTCACCTATAACGCAGTAAAAAATTTTTGGCTCCCAAGGATAGTGTTATATTGAGGTAAAGATATATATTGTTACAGGCCCCTTTCAAAGGAGATGGCCCAGACTCACCTATCGCTAATCAACTGTCTTCCAGCTAAGGCTGTGGGGCTAGGAGTCAGGTGACACCCCTGTAGTCACCTGGTCCTTATAAAGGCCAGCAAGTGGTCAGCTAAGCTAGAGAACTGCAGAGGACAAGTAGATTCTTGCAGGAACTCATATGCAAGAAAAGACTCTTGGTGTTAGATGACTCGTAAGTAGCTGGTCTGGGGTTTGAGACTGGCAAGCAGTAGAAAAGCTCCTGTGGGAGTCCCTGGGACAGGGCACTGGCTGAAACGGATGAGGGAAAACCTCTGGGAACCACAGCCTGAGAGGGGCAAAGGGGAACTACTTTATTCTGTGATGTTGCCCACATTTCTCAGAAAATTGTGGTGCTGAGTCAACACTCTGGTGTAGCACTGATCCTTTCTGAGTTGGTTAGCTATCATACTGGCTTGCATGTACCATGCACTAAACATTATATCTGAGTTCTGCCATATTCCAAGGGCTCCCTAGATTCTTGGCACTGACTAGTGATTTGGGCAGGGGGAGGAGAACAGGCAAGAGAGGAAGGTTCTCTTTTAATATTAGCCAGTGCAAGATTTGGTTGCATTCTATGTTAAAGGGGTACTTATACAGGGCTAATAAATTATCAAAATGTGATAAGCATGTGACAGACACAAGTGGCATATGATAGTGGAGACGGCTAAAAGGAGATAAATAGAAGATCTTATAGATATAAGCCATGGCTTAAAAGTAACATTAGTATTACAATCTGCAATCATTTATGAAAACCTATTATTAATACCTTAAATTATTACTATTCAATTAAACTGTTAAAAATTGTATGTGCAATGTTACCATGATTTTATCATCACTTAGAAGGACTCTGCTGTTATCATGTGAGAATTTACATTAATGGGTGCAGAAAATAAATGCACACAGTTACTGTGCTCTGCAATTTACTGAATACACTTGTGGACTTCTTTTTCCAAATATTTAATTCAGAATGTTGTAAGTTTATGATGACTCTCGATGTGGGAAGAGGACTTCAGAATGAAAACAGCCCATTTCATTGTGCTCATGTGTCTTTGTTTAACTACCAAACCATACTTCAGCTGTGACATGACCCTGATGTGATTTTATTCCTCCTCAGTCACTCCTAAGTCTTACTTACGTAGCATCATTAAGCAGCAGAATGGCTTAATTAAGGTGAAGGCAAAGTCCTGGAAGGATGGTGCAATTTTATGCTTGCTGCAGTCATAGGAACGTGGAAAGTCTTAGTAAAATGCAAAGAATAGGGTAGAAAAAGTATGGTTAAAATAGCAGCTTCCAACAGTAATAAAAAAGTTACTGTGTGGCTTGATAAGGCACAGTGTTACACTCTCATTGAACACAGAGGGACCAAATTTCAAGTGCTCAAAATTAAGTCTAGAGTTCTAAAAGGGCTCAGCTCCCCTTGGTACCTAAGTAAGGGCTTGATTTTCAGACATGCTCAGTAGCTCCCATTCTGACATACAGGCAAATTTTTGGAAGTGTCTTGCATTAGGGTGCCGAGCTGCTTTTCTGGAAACTCAGCCACTTACTTTTGTGCTGAAATGGGAACTGATCTCTCTTGAAAGTCTGGCCCCACCCAACTGGTTGTACTGAGTCCTTCTGAAAATTCTGGCCAATAGGAGTTGAAGGTCAGCAGCAGGCATGACTTAGTCTGATCCCTGCGCTGGTCCATAATGTTGTTATGGACTCCCACTGAAGCCAGTGGTGCTTTATACAGATGCAGGAATCCATCCAGACTGTAGGATCTAGGACTAAGATTAAACATGGTCATGCATCTTCAGACAGGACTTGTCTATTCAGAAATGTGGCTCACCCCATCCCAGCTGAGTGAACTAACAAGTGGGCTGATATAAGGGCAGACTCCTCCTCTGGTGTTTCTTTGGGAGGGGGGTGGGGGTGGGGAGAACAGCTTAGGTTCCTTCCTCTAGGAAAGGATTCACAGTTAGGGTTGCCAAGTGTCCGGTTTTCAACTGGGACAGCCGGTCAAAAAGGGACTCTGGTGGCTCTGGTCAGCACCACTGACTGGCGGTTAAAAGTCCGGTCGGTGGCGCAGCAGGGATAAGGCAGGCTCCCTAACTGCCATGGCTCCGCACCACTCCCGGAAGTAGCAGCACGTTCCCCCTCTGGCTCCTAAGCGTAGGGGGAGCCAGGGGATTCTGCACGTTGCTCCCGGCCCAAGCGCCAGCTCCGCAGCTCCCATTTGTCAGGAACTGTGGCCAATGGAAGCTGCGGGGGAGGTGCCCGTGGACTTTCTGTAATGTGCTGCTTTGATTTCCTCACCCCCTTTGAAATGGGATTAGATTGAAGTGCACTATGGAACTTTCAGTGCGTAGTATCAGGGTCCACATGGTCACATACAGTGAGGCAGGCTTGTATGGGGTTTATTTAATCCCCAGCTTGTTGTGCACTAATGGTGCATCTCGATAAGCCCCTGGCTTGCCTTGGACCAGAGCCGTCTCTTTCTCTAGAAGAAAATGAAATAGTGATTTCTTTCATTTGATACTGGTAGAGCTGGCTGAAAAATGGACACACTTCTGTGAAAATATTCATAAAAAGTATATTCCTGGGGGGGAGGAGAATTGAAACTCAAACTTTTGAGCATCTCAAGATTTTTGTCTTTGTGCTTTTTCTGTTTTTGTTTTTTGTTACTGGTCTATACTGAAGTATTCTACCTGGAAGGAGTCCTGGTGAAAGAGATATAGAGGAGATATAAAGGTGGTCTTATGTTTACTTTAATAGTCTCATTAAGGGGATCCAGTACCGTGGTGATGGGTGCATGATAAGAATTTAGATGTCATCTCTCGTTAGTGTTGTGTGACCTAGATTGTTAGGAGCTAGACATGAGACAACTGGTAAATCTGCTTAAGCATAGTGGTGTCTGGAAGGCATTTCCTCTGATTGCTTTTCCTCCTCCAACTTGTTCTGCTTCTCCGCTGACACTTGACCTTCTGTGATGTTTTAGGATTGAAAGGATTTTCCGTCATTTGAGCTATATCGCACAATGTGCTCCCTGTGGCCTTTTCTTTTTATCCTAAACTAAAGTGCTTTCTCTTAGTTTCCTCCTGTTTTCGTTACTACCATCATACAATTAGGGCCTGATCCTTCAAGGTGAAGATGTCTGGAATTAAGAGAACTCAGCATCTCACAGGATTGGGATCTGAATTATCTCAGCACAAATTCTTAACTTATTCTCTCCGAGCCTGTGTGTAGTTAACTTTCCAACATCCTGTATACTTACAGCAATTCTCTGGAAATACTATATGCACAGGAAGTTACAATTAATCCTGAGTGTGCATTTTATTTTGTGGTAAATTATTCGACCTGTAAGAGGAAGGAAGACTCATGTAAATGCATTTTGGTCACTTACAAATCATAGGCAAAATATAAACCATTCAATCCCTGCCATTCACACATACTGGACCAGATCCTCAGCTAGTGTAAGCACAGTTTCACATCATGTAGCCATACATAGCCTCCAGATCTTAATTCAATCTTCTTCACTTATGTCCAAGACATAGAATTATAATCAGCACTACATTGTGGCTGGGATTATATTCCATGGCTGCTTAGATTCCTGTTCTTTCTTCTGAATTTTCATTTTATACCCTTTCTTTTCACAGCATACTCTGTGTAGTGCTCAAATATTTTCACATTGCTGGAGGCTGAATATCAGTTTCTCTAATACAATTTAATGGGATTTCCTTTTCTCTTCTAATACCACAGAAGTAGAAGTCATACTGGATAAGAGCACATATCAATGTTACCATAATTTTGCTCTGTTTCAAAGATATGATCTCATCAGTGTTTGATTGTGTCACTAATTTGAGGAAAGGTCACCGGCGTTAGAGCTGAGATACGTAACCTTTAGCAATCCTTGAGTTTATAAGGGAGGTATTTGGAATACCAATTGTTGGGCATTATGCTTTGAATGGTTCCAATAACTTTTGAACAGTAACATTATTTGGCTGTCAGAACTGAGGTCACTTCTTTCTCCTCCTTCAGTATCTGACTACAAATCTGAACTAGGGCTTACAAGGAAAAGATGAGCCTATTAGTATTCAAATGAACGACCTTTTTCCATATGAAAAATGGAAGACTTCATTGCATTTTGCTGAATGTAATTTTAGTGTTTAAGCTACCTATTAATGAGATATCCTACAGTCACCTTGTATGGAGTAGACACATAAATATCCAGGTTTACCACAGGCTGGATCCTGGCCTTATGACTATAAGCCTAAACAGTACAAATAGGATCTCATAGCTGGATACGTGTCCAGTATGTGAGATCCTGCTTCTCTTGCTGTGGGCTGCTATGAGCATGGTCCTGCTAGTTGCTTAGCCCTTTCTGGCTCAGTGTCAAAGGTGCTAACACTAAGACCTCTCAGGAGAAGGAGGATACTTGGGGACAGGGGAAATCTGTACTAACTGGCACTGAATGGTATTTGCTTACAGGGCCGTGAGCATGTCAACTCCCCATTCTAGCTAACTACATCCCTGTGACCCACAATCCATTCCCGCCAGTGCTAGATGGGTATACTGGTGGCACTTTGTGCTAAGGCAAGTTGCCATCTACCTGCCCGTAATGCAATTTGTACCCAACTTACGGCTGCCAGAACCCTTTTCTTCACCTCATGCACTTGGGCATCTAGGTGGAGGAGGGAGGTAGCTTCTAAATCAGTAATGTAGAATATGAGCAAAAAGCTGGTTGCTCTGTTGTCAAGTACCTTCATGTATCCATGTTTTGAGGACATTGCAAGCAATGGGTACATTTACACTTACCTCCGGGTCCGGCGGCAGGCAATCGATGTTCTGGGATCGATCCCGGAAGTGCTCACCGTCGACACCGGTACTCCAGCTCGGCGAGAGGAGTACGCGGCATCGTCGGGGGAGCCTCCCTGCCACGTCTGGACCCGCGGTAAGTTCGGACTAAGGTACTTCGAATTCAGCTACGTTATTAACGTAGCTGAATTTGCATACCTTAGTCCGAAGTGGGGGGTTAGTGGGGACCAGGCCAATGTAAAGAAGGCACTCACCTTTTTTTAGCTTTACCCTTGCCTTTAGTTCATGTGGCAGCCTATTATGATAATTCTAATAATTAAAGATGCCATCTATAAGGTGTCTTCAAAACAATTTTGGAAATTCAGTGTAAACTAGCCATAGAATGGGAAATATAATTTCTGCACATTCTTATTCTTGAGTGTCTCTGGTATTCATCAACTACATACAGTATTATTTTCTTGCACTCAAACTCTGGAAATACCAGTTCTGGAACATCCATCTCCTTTCATTCAGCCATCCTCCACAATAATTACCAGAGAATATGGCAGGGAATGAAACCCGACAGGAGAACCATCTAGACTTACATTTTCAAAAATGTCTAGTGATTCTCAGGATCTCAATTTTTGGGTGTGCAAATGGGAATCGCTTTCAGAAACTGCTGAGCTCCAGCCCTCTGCAAATCAAGCCCATTTAAGGTGCCTCAAATTGGAGGCCCAAACAGTGAGGCAGCTGAAATCACTCGTCACCTTTGAAAATATGGGCCATAGAATGTATTATCATGACCTGCTCTGGGTGGGTCATCAGCAGAGAGAGAATCTGGGATGTTTGGATCTTAAAGCATGAGTCTCTACCAGCTGAGCTAAAAGACACAATTCTGTTAGCCAATGCTGTAGCCAGGCTCATGAACTTTTCTAGGGACCAGCCACCAGTAGAGGGGGACAGATCACTACACTGAGTGGATATGGGTTTACCTTATTGGCAGTGGAAGATGTACTATGAGAAGAAAAGGCCCACATGCTAACATATTTATTTTTGTATGTGTAATGCTGATAGATCCTGGTTGTTGGTGGACGGGATCGAACCTGGGACCTCTGGAGCTAAATGCATGAGCTAAAAGCCATATGGTCCTTAGCTAAGGCTGTAGCAGACTCATTGATCGCTAAGTGGCCTCGGTGCCACTAGAGGGGACAAAGCACCACATCCAGGAGGTATGTGGGTTACATACTTTCCCTAGTTGAGGAAGCACATCCTGAGCTTCAGAGACTTCACAGTTGAAATCCCGGATGAGCCCCCACTTGCAACGCCGACAGACCCAGGTCGTCAGAGAGCGGGATCGAACCTGGGACCTTTGGAGCTTAGTGCATGAGCCTCTATTACATGAGCTAAAAGCCATATGGCCCTTAGCTATGGCTGTAGCAGACTCATTGATCTTTAAGTGGTCTCGGTGCCACTATAGGAGATGTGTGGGTTACGTATGATTTATTTTTTTAACAGATTTTTGTTCCCTTGACCAGTCAGACTGATGGGTGTTATCTTGCTTATCTCTGGCTGGGTAATGACTGAAAACTTTATGCTGATTTGTTGAACTATGCACATTTTCCCTTATTATCATTTAATAAGCATCCATGGTCTGGTCAGCATCTACTCTAAATCGTTCACACTTGGTGCATGAGTATTCCTAACGGGGAGCTGTGCCATTGTCAGGTCATGGGGCACACACATGCGTGATCCCCCTTAGGTGCTGCCACCCCAGAATGCCCCTTGTTGGTTCCTACTCTTCTATGCAATCTATCAGGTTTTGAGTTAGAAGTGCTCACTTCTGCTGCTGCTGTCCATTTATTCTGTGCTCCAGTTCAAGTCAGTGAAAACTCTTTGTAGCTTCAGTGGTGCAGGATCAAGCCCCATCTCTGGCTTTCAGGGGCCCTGACAAGAAAACAGCAGCATGGAAACTGTCTTCATAGACCTGGCATAAGTGATGGCAAAACCCCTCAACATTCAGTGGCTGAAGGGTAGGATGGTTGAGTGAGCGGGACCCAGTTTTGGCAAACTTAAACTGCAGTGCTACTGAGACATTAAATGTGGCATCAGCCAAGGGTAGGGGAGAATAGCACCACTCTTCCAAGGGCTTCGGTGTGTGTCTCTGTATTATTACCACCAGGGGTTCTGTGTCTCCTACCTACGGTAAAGGAACAAACTACCAACAGGCCAAGATTGAGGACTGGTGACGAGCCAAATGAGGGAGGAATTAAAATCCTGGGGACTGTCAGACAGATGGCAGCACCTGTGCTCAACCAATTCCATCCAAAACACTGTCCTGCCCAAATTCCTTTCTGCCACTATCAAGAAGGAAATTAGCACATGAAACTGGGAATAAGATTTGAATGAGTGTAACAGTTTTGCTTTATGCATAGATGCTGTTAGCGAAGGGCATACTCCAGTTAGTGATAAAACTTTCATTGACTTCCACCGGCCCAGGATTTGGCCATTCATATCAGCACTTTATTTTGTAGGGCTGATTCTGGTCCCACTAAAATTGGTTTCATAAGAAGATAATTCCATTGACTTCAAAGGTCACTCCTGATTTACACCAGTAACTTGCCCACAATTGGGCCCCCTTGCATATTACTGAACACTCCCATCAGCTTTGTGGGGGGGGGAATAGAAATATGCTAATGGTAAATATTTTTGAAAACCCTACCCTCTCGCCATCTTTATTCTCCTGCATCTGTTGTGTATTTCGTCCTCCTGAAAAATAAATCTGGTTGAGCCCAAAACAAAAACACTCATTTGCCAGCTGTCCCCAGTTGCACAGGCATGTTCTGCACCACTGCTGCTCCATCTTTGGAAGACCCAATATTCCTTTTACTTTATGGTAGCTTGATTGGATTGGATTTAAATGAAGACAAGTTTACAAAGTGTAACTGCTCACTAGAAAAGCCTGGAACTGCCTGTGTGTGCTTTTCTTTAAAATGCAAAAAGTGAATTTACTAGTCAGGCTGGGTTTCTCAAGTTCCCACAATTCTTCTAAGGCAGAGAATATTAAGGTGCATGAACTCTTGGCTAGATTTCTACTTCACAGCGACGTTTTCTGCGGCTCTGCACTTGCATTCCTTACATAAAGCAAGACTGCCCTTTGTTCACAGCGGTACATAAAGCACAATGTGTAGATGTACCAGCCCCCAGGAGGCAGACCACATCAGAGCCATGCCCCATAAGTACGGTTCTTCCATTGAAGTTTGAGCAAGTTATTTGCTACAGACCTATTTGGGGTTCAGTTTATGCCCTGCTCAGCTCCAAAGCAGTCAACCCCTTCTCCCTCCCCCCACACCCGCTGCAAGTCGATGTACTAGGGGGGCGGAGGGTGAAGTTATGGCTATGCTATGCTTTGCTGGTTTTCTGTCCACTTGTTGACACAAATAGGCTTTAGGGAACATTAAAGTTTCCATTCATTTAATAGTGCAAGATCAAGTCCCTGGTGCACTCCCCCAGTACTCAGTATAAGCCCTGGGTAGCCCTGCAAGGTAGAAAAAGCTTTCCTTGTCCCCTTCTCCCTATATGGCCACCCCAATATGGAAAAATCCCATTGGAATCAATGAGTATTTGCATAAGGACTGCACTGGGATTTTCCAAAGAGACCGAGGGAGTTTAGATCCCAGATCTCACTACATGTCATGAATGAAATCCTGGCCCCATTGAACTCAATGGGATTTCTGCCACTGAGTTCAATGAGGTCAGGATTTCACCCAGTGGGAGCTGAGCACCAAAGTGTTTTAAAAATCCAAGTCCACTGCATGTATGGATCAAATGGGTGCAACATTTTTCTTCTTTAAAAGCCCCTTGCCGCTTGCTGCACCAACAGAAAACTGAGCAGAGGGGTTAAATAAAATTAATTAGCCTGGGTTTATGGATGTGCTTGAACATCCTAAAAGCGATGCTTGTAAATGTGGGTAAACCTGTCAGTGGGTGTTTAAAAGTGACTAATATAATCATTTTAATTTTCATCCTTCTTGTTGTTATAGATCACAATATGGTTATGGTGACAGAACCATCAAGCATAGTAAATGCTATAAGTACTATATGTTGCTAATTATACGAAGAGGGCTATTTTACATTCTAGTTTATCACAATTTAATTGTACAGAAGAAATAGAAGGCAAAATATTTTCAGTAAAGACTAAGAGGACAGACAGCAGGCCACATTCTCCAGTGCCTTGCACCATTGTAGTAAGTGGAGTGCAGCATGATACCAGATCAGAAGGGTAGTATTCATCACTCATCGTGCACGGCACAAGATGAGTGGCAGGAAAAAATCAGGTCCACTGAGTCTGATTCTTAGAGGTTGTCTACATGGGGGATAATGCGCACTATGGGGAGGTGATTTCTAACCTATACTAACATGCTGCACATGAATGGTCTGTGGGGACCCTGCTGGTATGCTTTAAACATTCCACAGTGCGCTTTAATGTATTGTTGTCTGGGAAAAAATTGGACCACGATCTTATTCTGTGTTTGTACAGTGCCTAGCATAATTGGGTCCTGGTCTATGGCTGGGAGTCCTAAGGGCTACCACAGCACTTATTAATGCTGATCCTGGAAGTTTTTCATTCTTACCACACATAGAAAAAGTGTTAATTTCCCCTTCCTCTTTCCCCCTAACTTTATTCTATGTTGATACAAAACTAAACATAGGGCCAAACTGATCCTTACTGTAATGCCATTGGAGCGAAGTTACACCAGGGATCAGTTTGTCCCAGTTATCATAATCACTCTTGTTTATTGCCAGTATCAGTGTGTGAATATTTTTTTTTAAATCTGTGCAAATAAAGTTATGCACAAACTATATGAACCTAGGAGGAAACTCGATGCTCTGCAATTCTACTGTATGTCAGTATCAAGTCATTTTTTCTGCAAAGTGTATTTTGTGCACCCTTCTGGAAGAATGAAAAATAAAATGCACTTTTAAACAGGCAAAAATTATTCAGTGTAATGATTGCCTTTCATCGGCTGCATTTATTACAAATAGCGAAGGGACTTTGTAAAATACATTTACAACTTATTAAAAACACTTTTTGAAATCATTAAATCCTTGTTAAACATTGGTACATGAGCATTTAAGCATGCATTTCTTGTACAGCATCAGGTTGAACTCTGCTTATTATAAGTGTCTAACAAGCTAGGGGGGTGGGGTAGAGGGCAGGGTGGAAAACGAAGAAAGAAAAGCATCTTTTTTAAGCCATTATTTCCTGGAGGGAACGTGCTAAAGAAAGTTACATGTCAATCTGCAGTGTAAAGATATTGTACCTCGTAAAGGCATCGGTTCAAAATCTCATAGATGCCATTGCAATTTCCTACACATGCAAAGTTCTATAAGCCACTGGTCAGGGGAGGGAGAACAAAGTATGAAGGACCAGATTCTCCATTGCCCTGCACCATTTCCATCACTGTAAAATGCTACAGAATAAGACTATAGGGGAATGGTGACTCAACCCGATGGAATATTCTGTCTCCTTCGCACTCCCTGAATGAGGGCTAGGGACAATCAGAGGCCCAGTGCTTGTGGGAACACAGAGGAATCTGCCATTTTGTATACTTGGGGTGATCCATCCCAAAGTGAGCAGGAAGTGGCATAGCTGGGTAGAGTAGGGGTCAGGCAGTGCCATCTTGAAGGATGTTGCATTTTGCTCACTTTCCTGGCACAACAGCGAACAGAGTCGGGATTTAGTCCTCCTGATGTAGAATCGTTCCCCAGACTCCCCCTGATTTGGCTCAGCTGAACTGTGCCCCTGGGTTTAAATGCCCTGGCTTCGCGTCTGTTTAGCAATTTGTTTCTTTACATGTATATTTGTGCATACAAGTGATTAGTTACAAATCTCCTTTGTCCAGTGATTAGTGATTAGGAGAGAGATGTCAGAAGAACCATCCTAGAGTGACCAGATAGCAAGTGTAAAAAATCAGGATGGGGGTGGGAGGTAATAGGTGCCTGTATAGGATAAAGCCCCCAAAATCAGGACTGTCCCTATAAAATCAGGAAATTTGGTCACCCTAAACCATCCTATCGGGCAACTAGCTGGCTGGCCATGACAGGGATCTGTGGAGCAATCCTGAGGGAACACACAACTGGGCAGACTTGTTGCTTGGGGTCCTGACTGGCGCATTGGCTGGTCCTTTCACTCGAGCACTTGGGAGAGATTCTGCTCTAGTGTATGTTGTGTGTGGCATCTCCCGATTCATTTCCCTCCCACCTTACCTTATGCAACCAGTGAGAGAAAAGAGTGAGATCTACTCCAATATTCTATTGGCCTCTCATAAGGCTGTTATCAAAATACCTTTTCTACTGTACATCTGGTGACTGAACGGTATACTACTGTATCTGCATCTCCCATGGCAAGCACAGTACATGTTATCAGGCAAGTCAGCTATTGTGCATACACTACTGCTTCTTGTTAAGGATAATCTTGTAAGCTGCCTATTCACTGTAAAGAATGAATTACAGAAAGGGTTATCTTTTGAATAATGCAAGAACCTTGGAAACTTGGAAAATGTGATGCTTTTGATAAATCTGTAGCAGTGGTATCTGAAACCAAGATGAAAGAACAAACTTTAAAATAAAGTGATTCCAGCCTTCTATCCAGAGTGAATAAATAATTCCAAATATAGCTCCACTCAGAGTGTAATTATACTTTGAGCTCTCTTATTAATGAGTAAAGTAATGCCTCTGCTGGTGTACTGGTAAAGAGTCAGGCCTGGCCACACACAGGCCTGCACCCACTTAACGTAATGTCCGTTTGTAAACACATACCGTTAAACCGTTATACATTTGTGTCCAGATATGCTTATTTTGGTTTGACTGGCTTATTTCAGTATAGTTTAGGGTTTACATACATTACATACAGGGTTGCACCAACAAATGTGATTTTTAAAACTGATTTAATTAAACCAGTGTAAACATCTGTGTGGACAATCTAATTTTGATTTAGAAGTGGCCTACTTTAGCTTAGTTTAAATCAAATGGGAACAAGGTTAAGCCATTCCGAAATAAGCCACTCTTAAATTGAAATGAGACTGTTCACACAGGGGTTTGAACTCATTTAATTAAACTGGCTCAAGTTCGTGTCTTCCTAATCCAGGGAGGGAATTTATTAACCTAAACTGAAATAAACCTTCAGCAGAAGCAATTGCAAGTTAGTGTGTAGCCTGTTGTAAGGCTTTGTACATGCACGTTCGTTCCCTGCCTTGTGGTGGTGACCACATAAGTGTCTGATCCAAAGTTCATTGAAGTCAGTGGAAAGATTCCCACTTCTAATGTTTTGAAAGTAGCAACTTGAGAACAGTACACAGTGCTTTGTTCAAAATAAAAAATGAAATGGTAAATGCAAATTGGCTGTTGGTAGACGCTATTAATCAATACTCATTGCTAAGCTATTGATTATTATTCGGTGCTCATTGGCTGCTGGTATTAAACTACAGCACCTACCCACTGATAAGGGCCTGGTTCATCAGGCCACCACCACTCAGCAAATCACTTAAATTTAAGCACATGGTTAAGCGTTTTCCTGAATAGGGTTGGATCGAAATGTGTGCTTAAGGACTTTGCTGAAATGTGGCCATAGGTCCCTCTTTTTTATTTAGAAAACTAAAAGCATTCAAAGAAAGAGTTGTATTTGCTTATTGAAAACATGGCAAAGATTGTACAGGCTTTTATGTTTTCCAAATGGTTCTAAAGTCTCTCTTTCTGAAGGGGAGGAAGGGGAGAGAAGACAATTTTGAAAATAATTGGAGAACAAATTCATGACTATTTATATCCTGTTTCTTTCTCCCTCTCTCTTGTGCACACATAGGTAAGCTGTTGCGATGCAAGATCTATTATCACTAATTGGTAAATTGTATTTCGTATGTACCAGACATAAGAACAGCGGAGAGAAAGCACTTGACTAGGCTTTTCAATCAGCTCGGAGTTTGTGATTAATGCCTAAGTGGGTAGCAAGTTAGACCAGGGCTGTGGGTTTTCCAGGGGGCAGGTTTGGCTCTGTTTTCCTTGTTCAGCAATATGGTGTGTTATCACTCATAATAATTACCGGTAGAATTATTCAGTGTGGAAAGAGGTATGCAGCGATACTAATATTCTCTGTGTGGCTGATTTCAGCAGTTAAAATGAATTAATGATCACAAGCCTGGGAATGAAGCTCGGTCTCACGTTTCACGATGGAGTGGGGAGGCTTGTTGTAGTTCCTAGGTACTGCAGAAGCTCACTGTCTTAAACTAGCCCCCCCCCCCCCCCCCCCAGGTTTAGTTGCATAAACTAAATTGACCCTTCCAGGAGACAATTGCATTGTGCCAGAAGAATGGAGCCGTTACCAGCTTTAGGAAATCTTTGAGGTACCTTGGCCCCCAGATCATTAAGCGCCTTGAATATAAAGACTGAGGGGCAGAGTCTGTTTCTCACCAAGGTCCCTTTTAATTGTCAGAGTGATTTAAAGAATCCTTAGTGTAAATGGCCCTATGACCTTGAATGTGAGATTATTTTCTGTGGCTGCTTTCTATAGCATTCATTGCCATCCATTCACATGGCGTGATCTTGATCCACTCCCACTGAAGTCAATACCAAAACAGCCATTGAGGGGTGCAGGGTTGGGCCCCAAATCTCTTGGCCTGATTATATACTGGCCTGAGCCTTGCATGTTTTACTCCACTGCCAAGTGAGTATAAAATGCTGCCGCTCTGATTAGCAGGCTACACCTGCTTCCTGCCAGTGTACGTGACTACAGAAGGCAGAGGCAAGGAAGAATTGAGCCCTACATGAGCGTGTGCTTTATATATAAAAAGCTCTATTGTTTAATTCATGTATTTGTACAGATTGTCCTTCAAACAATGCCCAATGCCTCTGTAGATGTTGGTTGCCTAAGGAATGACATTTCGTGAGCAGCAATGCTGTCTCTGGGGAGTGACAAGCTGATTGCCAAGTCTTCACATAGTCTGAGTCAGCTTGGCCCTGACAGGAAGGCTGGTATTGGTCTTAAGGGCAAATATGGGTTCTTCAACACTTGCTATTTTAATTACATGCCTCTAATAGCTGTGAGAGGTTCTATATGGGGGTTTGAGCATTGGCCCACTAAACCCAGGGTTGTGAGTTCAATCCTTGAGGGGGCCATTTAGGGATCTGGGCGGGAAAAAAAAGTTGGGGTTTGGCCCTGCTTTGAGCAGGGGGTTGGACTAGATGACCTTCTGAGGTCCCTTCCAGCCCTGATAGTCTATGATTCCATGTTAAAAAGAAAAACTTAACAGTCAAATATGAGGCAATGACTTGGATTTGGCACTGATAACCTTCTGTGGGATTTTGTATATCATCCAGATGAATTTCACAGCTGTTAATCTGCTTACCAAGTCAACTGCGGAAGCCACTCCTGGTATGATGGTGCATGATCTTAAGCTATTTAAACATGATCTCTGTGGAGGGGTTATTTTGTGTGCGGGGGGAGGAAGGGGAGTGAGGAACGGGGAGGAGACATTTAATTTCAGTTAGTTAATTTTCTAGTTAGGCAATAACTTCAGTTTTTACCAGAGTCTTACACAGCTCCCTCTGATAAAACGCTATTAAAGAACATGAAAAAAGTCCTCCTTTTATAGACACCCCAAATTAAATCACCGTCAGTGAAATTCATCCCTGTGCAGAGGATCACAACAAGGTCTATATACCACTTAACTCTCATTCTTCTTAGTGTAGGCACAATGTGCCTCAGGTGACATGTAATCAGGATTCATCACTGAATTTGGTCTGCAGATTAGATCCCTGGCCCAGGCTGGGTACTGACGGGGAGCGCGACATGAATGCTGACCCATGCCCCCCAATCTCATTGAAACCCTAAATTGAAGGCTTAAGTTGGACTTACGCGGTGCTTAGGTCTTGGACTGGTTCAGTGCTCAGAGCTGAATTGCTTCCCTGTAGAAGCTACTCGTGGAGCCAGTTACTCAGCTAATGTAAATCGACCCGTAGTTCCTTCCTGTGCCACAGAATTCCAGTGAGTTTGGGAGAGACACTTAGTCTCCGGTGGTAAATCTACACTGCACACTAAGCTTGGGGGTGTGGGACCTGGTGTTTTGAAGCCCATGCTCGAGCATCCACATTCATTGTAAACTTGGATTTACAGTTGCTGGACCAGTATCTCACACCTGTGCTAACGTGTCCTGCTGTACTATGCAGACCTTCTGACTTGGGTTTGCAGCTTGATCTGCACTCCCACTGTGAAATGTGAAGGGCTTGGACCTGACTCACAGTGGGACTTGGGCTCTGACCCATCCCCTGGCAGGGTCCTGTGACCCAGGACCTGAATCAGACTGATTTGTGTGTTTGAAGGAATAGGGGCTTTGGCTCAAACTGGAGTCAGACCAGGTTTAGTGTGTGGAGTAGACATTCACTCTGTGCCTCTATTATTCATCTGTAAAATGGGGATAATAGCACTTCTCACCTCACAAAGGTGTTGAGAATAAAAACATTAAAGATTGGAAGGAGCTCAGATACCATGATAATGGGAGGCAGTGTGGCCTAGTGGGTAGAGCATTGGACAGCGCCTCGAGAGAACTGGGTTCTATCCCCTGCTCGGTCACTGGCCTTTTCGGTTACCTTGGGAAAGTCACTTCACCTCCCCATGCCTCAGTTTCTGCATCTGTAAAAATGGGAATAATGATGCCTACCTACTTTGTAAAGTGCTTAGAGATCTACCGATGAAAAGGATTATCTGTGAGCTGGGGCTTTTTATTAGTAGTTGTACCACAGATAGACAGAACCATTGGATTCAGTAGCTGGTAGGTATCTCAGAGACTTTGGACATTTACTGAATCCCGAATAAAGAGCAATTCTCTTGAGAATATCAAAGGTAAATGTCTCCTTTGCCCTCTTCAGACAGTTTAGGTGGTACTAAATCCTTCTTCTGTCTGAATGAAGTGAAATCTATTTATCTGATGTTTGGTGTCTTAGAGTTACCATTATTTATCATCCGTGCCAAGTCCCGTGAGAGATTGTTATTCCTCTGTTATACTCTTAGCTTCCTTATGATCTCGCACCAGTGAAAGTCAGGAGCAGCTTTACGAAAGATTCATCCATATGAGACGAGTAATTGGGCTTAGAATCAGTCCTTCAGATGCTTCATGAAAATTAATATTTTCCTCTATATCAGAGGAACGAGGGGAAAAATGAGTAGTGCTTTCTCAAACTCCACCTACAAACCAAGCTTTATCCACTTGTGATATCAAAGTGTCAATATGCCATTCACAGAAGGCAATCTTCATACAATGATTGTTTCTATTCTGTCTTATGTGCTTTGATCAGCAGCAAAATGGTTAAGACTGACATTTTAATTGTCATTAAGTTAGTCAACACACCAGTCTGATGAATGGAAGCAGCTCTAAAAAAAAAATAAAAAAAAAATATTCAGAGCTGCTGTTTTAGGCTTTCTGCAGACTCAGGCAGACATAATTGCACTGGAGAATTTGGTTCAGATTTGGCAGGTTTGTGAGGTCCATTTTTAATTTAATTATTTCCACTTGGGAAAAGGGACCCTTTGTCTTTAAGTCTATGTCTAAATGTAGGAGAATGGGGCCTCCTAATATAATGCAAAACCTTTGAATTCCAAGTTGTTGCGCATCAGTAGTCTGTATCCTTCCATTCACAGACTAATCATCACTAGTGTTCTTTTTTTTTAAATCCAGCCCTAGTCAGTATAAAATCTGTGTTCAATAGTATCCCCAGAGGAAAGTGTATCTCCTTTCACTTGGTGTTTGTCATTGTGTGCTACGACCTTCATATTATTTCAACATATGTATATTCTTACTTTTTGTAATATACCTATGCAAACATTCTATGAATGACCTACTTAGTCTACGGCAGACTGCCAGCTAATTTAAGATCAAGCAGATGAAAGTAAGTACACAGAAGGCAATTTATTTTTTTTAAATGGGAATTCCTCTCACTTTAGTTTGTTTAGATCATCTTTTATCTGACTTAGTTTTCTTTGAAGTAATGCTAACCTTGCTGTTGGTAGAAGTGCACTAAAGTGACTGATTAAATAGCAACCACAACAACAAAAAAGAAACTACAAATGCAGTGTGATATATGAAATATGCACAATATATAATATAATATTGTTGACCTTGTGGAGAAAACAAACAGCTGTGCTTTGACTTCCATCCACCTGAATACATATTAGGCAAGAGTCCAATAAGACAAAAAATTGTGGCCCTGATCCTCAATTGGTGTTACTCAGCACAGCATCACTGAAATCCTAGGGACATAGGAAAATAGGAATTGCTGTACTGAGCAGACACAATGTCCATCTAGACCAGCATCCTGTTTCTGACACTAGCCAGCACTGGAAACTTCAGAGCAAGGTTTAAGAACCCCCCAGCAGGCAGATTTCAGATAAGTCAATAGAACTGAGTTGATTTACCCCCAGCTGAGGAGTTGGCTCCCAGTGTCAAATACATCATACAGTGACAGAAAGAGAGGTATATAATATGCCATATCGAATGACAAATTGCATTTTATCCAACAAAACTTTATATTTTCTATTCACCTTTACAATGTCAAAAGCAAAGTGCATAGCAAGCAATAAAAGCTTAGTAGGGCTACCATGCTGGGGAGCACTATAATATCCGTTTGAGGGCTTGAAAAATAAAACCAAATATTTGGAGGGCTATAAACCTTTTGAAGTTAATAGGTTCCTATGCCAATGTCCAAAAGTCAGTTAAAAAAAAACTTATGGAAAACAATATCTGCCTGGAGAATTCAAAGCACACATGTTGCTTTTGTAATTGGAGTTGTATGCACCACTGAAAATGTACCTATCTGTATCTTATACAATCCCCAAGCTTACTAAACAAACTTCATTGTATGCAGTAACATACTGTGTGAAGAGTATCACGCTGGAGTTTATGGATTGCACCAAGCAAATTACAAAGCAATTAATAAGTGACCAGAATTTTAATAGGTGAAATGTTCTGCTAAAGAAAAGCCACTCAAGTCTTTCAACACTTTTGAATTTTTTCCTGTCCCGAATCGTAACAAAAAGTTAAAAATGTGGAAAAATTTTGCAAACTGAATATATATATATATATATATATATATATATATACACACACAATTGAGGGGTTAGGGTCAGATGTTTCATTCAGATCGTTTTCTAAAAATGTCGATTTTTTTTTTAGTGCAAATTTACAAAAATTTCAAAACAAAAAGTCTCTTTCAGCTTGAAAAGTGAAACTTTATTTCAATAATCTTTTTTCAACCACCTTTTTGGTTTTTTTATGCAGTTGGGTATTTTGTCAAACTTGACACTGTTTTGCTACCAGTTTTGGTTTCATCTAAACCTTTTTTTTTCCATAGGGAAATGGTGGTATATCAGAAAATTCCTGCCCAGCTCTAATCATTAGTGTTGTAGAACTATATCTTCAGATGGTATAAATTAGCATGGCTCCTCTGAAGTCAAAGGGGCAGCTTCTCAGTTGGTATAAATTGTCATAGGATCTACCCTAATTAATCCAGCTGAGGATCTGGCCTACTCTTCATAATAGTATTAGTGGTGATCTGTATACAGTAGTGTCAGGCACTTTACGGACACTCAAGGATTTCTATCCCTGCTCCAAGGAGTTGGCAATCTAATGATAAGGAAGGTCCATTATAGAATAAAAATTAGATGAAACATTCAAAGTAAACTTCTGAGTTCACTACAAATGGGACAAACTGTGGTAGTGTAACTCTCACACATGGGTGTGGTGATTTGTCCCATCTAGTGGCACTGAGACCACTTAAAGAGAGAGTTAAAATGCGTCTGCTCTACAGCCTTTGCTAACAGCCAGTTGGCCTTTAGCTCATGCACTAAGCTCCAGAGATCCCTGATTCAATTCTGCCCACCAATGACTGTGGTCTGTTGGTGTTACCGTAGCACTTTTTTAGGATTTTAACATAACTCAAAGATGTTCTTAATGGTAATAGAGAGGGTGCATAGTGACAGGCAGTGGGATCTAGGCACCTGAAACTTCTCTGTGCAGACTTCCAGCACAAAGCTAATGTCCCATTTTTGTGTTACAGCATCTGCCTACAGAGATCAGTTGTGGGACTAGGGCCTGAAACAGATTCCCCCATAGAATATCAGTGTTGGAAGAGACCTCAGGAGGTCATCTAGTCTGACCCGCTGCTCAAAGCAGAACTAATCCCCAGACCCCTAAATGGCCCTCTCAAGGATTGAACTCACAATCCTGCATTTAGCAGGCCAATGCTCAAACCACTGAGCTATCACTCCCCCCTTAAACTAAGAAAGATATTTGTAATTGGAATGGAGTGTGGACAGTTAGATAAAGTCTTGGCTTCATGAGTTGGTAGTCTTGGATTTTGGGTCCTTTGGTTTTACATAGTGTTATTTTCTTTTATCTGCCTCCTGTTTTTAGCTGCCAAAATCTAGCTATTGCAACCATAATCTTCTCTTCTAATGCTGCTCTGAATCATCCTTTCCCATTTGAGTATCTCCTCTTGCTTTTTTCTTTATTTCTTGTTAATTATTTATTGACCTCCTAGGGCACACTTCAGGTTTTCTCACTTCAGTATAAAATTCCTTGATGGCTGCACATTCTCAATTGTGGCTGTTAATTTCAGATATGTATGTGTGAGCTCATTTAGTAAAATCAGACACTTTATTCATCTCCTCATTGATGTCCTGAATTTTGAAGGATGCATTTCAGTTCTGGTGGTGTATTTGCATATTTCACGGACTATAACATTTTTTTTTTTAAGGTCAGAAGACACCATTCTGATGATCTAATCTGATCTCCTGCCTAACAGAAAACATAGTTCCTCACTAAGTTTCTGCATCAAGCTGATAACTTCTGGTTCAGCTATAGCATATCTGTTATAAAAAGATATCCAATCTTGATTTAACATGGTCCTTACTCCTTTTGAGCTCATCATCATATTACTGTTTGGGCACATTTCTTAATACTGATTCCATGCTATTTAAGGATTAGGACTTCATCTGATTTACACTGGAGACTAGGGGAATGTTTGCCAGAGGGAGCAACTCCGGCACATTCAGAATTAGAAATTCCAATATTCCAAGGCAGTTTTTAATAGGTTCAACAGGATGTTTTGTCTAGTGTTTAGGACAGGTATTGAGCTTCAGATGTCCTGGGTTCCATTCTTGGCTCTGCCATTGTCTTGCTGTGTAAACTTGGGTAAGTCACTTAACCACATATGCCTCAATTTATATATCATTGCAAGGGTGTCCTATGGATTACAAAACAGAGGACATCTGTGAGCTAGATGGAGTCACAAGCAGATGGGAGTTACTTGGATAGGTACATCACAAGAGTCAGGAAAGCAGTGCTTAATGGAGGAAGCCTTCCTCCAGCAGTGGACTGATTAAAGAAGGGAACTTTTCTATCATCGGGTAAAAGGAGTTTAAATATATTGCACTGGGCTGTAGTCCAACAAAGCTATGCTTAGGTCTCAGTCCAGCAAAACACTTAAGCACATGCTTAACTTTAAGCTCCTTACTTAGCTTATGGACTTTAAGCACGTGAGTAGTCTCACTAAAGTTTTTTTAAGCATGTGCTTAGGTGCTTTGCTGGGTCAAGGCCTTGGTGCAGTAAATGAAAGTTTTATGAGAAAATAACTGGACCAGGAAGCACACACAAGTCTGAGTGGAATCACCCATGGGATTCTCATCCAAGGCAGAAGAAATTAACCCTGTTTGACCGAAAAGTCATGTTGAATATGTTACAATAATTTTTACCTCCCTAGACATCACCTACAGAAGAAGTTTCAGTGCTGTTGTGGTTTTGGGACAAAGGATCTAGCCTTAAAGGACCTGTAATGAACTTGGTCTAGTCCATTCTAGCAAGTTGCCTGCTTTAGGGTTGTTCAGGTTTGCTGGCTGCTTTTGAATATGTGCTTCACAGGGCCATCTCGCATCAAGCATTTAACGCAGGGGTTCTCAAACTGGGGGTTGGGACTCCTTAGGGACTCGCGAGGTTATTATATGGGGGGTCGCGAGCTGTCAGCCTCCACCCCAAACGCCGCGTTGCCTCCAGCATTTATAATGGTGTTAAATATATAAAAAGTGTTTTTAATGTATAAGGGGGGGGGGTCGCACTCAGAGGCTTGCAAGGGGTCACCAGTACAAAAGTGTGAGAACCCCTGATCTAGTGAGTCGGTGTCTCTGTCTTTATCGTATTTATTCCAGCGATGGTCTCTTGTGGATTTTAATAAAGAAACTGAGACAAGGCCAAATGGGTAATTAAAGAGTTCCTCGGGATTCTCATAGAGCCTTATGCATCCGAAGAAGTGGGCTGTAGTCCACGAAAGCTTATGCTCTAATAAATTTGTTAGTCTCTAAGGTGCCACAAGTACTCCTGTTCTTTATGCATTATAGTAACTGCTTCCTTTGGTGTTTGCTTCTTTGCTTACTACAGGGTGAATTATGGCTGTTATGCTGATGACACTCGGATCTATTTTGCCCTGTAAGCTGGTCCTGCTCTGCATCCTTAGTCCTGTCATTATGCTTGGCTGAAATGTAAGTCCGGATGTCACACAGTTTGTATTACATATGAAACTCGGGGGTGGGAGGGGGGAAATGTCAGAAATGTTGAAAATTGCCTCCTTTAATTGATGTTCCTCCTAGGGAGAGGTTTTATTTTTTTTCCTTTAGTAATTACACGGGCACTTTCAAAAATGCTAGGACTATAAGGGTGTAAATTGACTTAATTTTATTATTTCATGCTCCTCTTAACATTGTTCCTCCCTGTCTTTGCCACTTCAAAAATGCTGTTCAGCTGCTATTTCTTTTAGCATGCCAGGCTGCAGTAATGGTGCATGCTTTGGCCAGATGAGTTCCATGCATGTGCCCACGGCCTTTCCTCAGGAGTTTCAATGGGTTCTCCAGATACCTTAGTCTACTTCTGCCAGAAGACTTGCCTAGGCCAAGTGATCTGACTTTGGAGTGGCTTTGTTAGTTTCCTTCTAAATTGTATCTTGCTATCAAGGCACTACATGACTGTTTTCCCCATTGATGTCTGGCTTCTGTTTGAGATATGTGAATGTGGAACTACCAGCCTGAAAAGCCATTTAGTGCCATAGGTAAGTGTCTTCTAGCATTTTTACATTGACACTTACAAAATCAAAAGCCAGGCACTGTTCTAGGGACATTTTTAGGGGCACAAAGTAGTCGTATAAAATACAAAAGTGCTCGTTTTCAAATGGGTGCTATTCCCAATACTGCCAAATTCTGACCCAACCATGTTGTGTGCATATTTCTCAGAATAGAAGATTTTTTCCCCATTAACTCAGTACCTGAATAAGTTTATCAGGAAACATCGAACAAGAGTCATTAATGTTCTCTTTGAGAAAAACAGCTCTCCTAGTGCCTACACTCATTGGACTTTTCTATTCACTCCAAACACATTTCATCACACTGAATACTTGTTCTACTGGGTGGTTTGTTCCTGGTAGATACAGAGCAAATTTTAATCAATAGATTCGTGTCTTGGACAAAAATATTGTACTTACTATGTTTTGATAGAAAAAACAAAAAGCTGGACATTTGGGTATCCCACAAGAGTTTCCCGGGACACTAGGCCATCATATGAGAAACTGGGACTTCCCAGTAAAACTTGGATGTGTGGACACTCTTTTGCTGAAGGGAGAATTCGGGATTGATCTTGTACCATCCAACTTACTCATACATGAGTGACCTCAACAGAGCAACACTGCAGAATTCAGCTCATGTGACTCTAGAGAATTTTGCTTTGCACTGACTTAGAGGTTTTCATGGCTTAAAGCCTGTACAATGCTAAAATTTTGAAATTATGGCATCTCTACCATCTGCAGAAAATACGTTCTACAATGTTGGGCATTTTTCTAAAGCTTAAGGGAAACAGTGGCTTTGTACCTTGCCCATTGCCAAAAGATTAATCATGAAATGACAATTACCACGTGTCCCTCAAATTGGTGACTGGCACTTGGTTCTTAGTGATGTGGCTGCTGTTGGTTGGATTCAGTACATGAGAAACAAGTAAGTTTGTTTGTTTGTTTTGTGGATATTTGCTTGTTTTTTCAATATATGACTGTGTAAGCATCAGCTGGCAATTTTAGGTTGACACAAATTCCAATTCCTATAATCTTTACCTCTTCTAATTCTCACCTCTTTCATATGGGGTCAAAAAAGTATATTAGTTCATATTATTACTGAATTTTAATTTAAAACCAATACACTTTAAATCATTTATCAATTAAAATAATCTGGCACAAGTAGATTAATAAAACATTTCAGAGAGATATAAGCATATGGAAAGAACATATACAAATAGATTCATTTTGGACATCTATGTCCAGTGTATTTTGGGGCCTAACTGAGAGACTAGGACTTTGGAAAACCCAGCCTCGCTGTAGGTGCTGAGTGGAGCTGGGTAAAATTGTTCAGACAAACAGCTTATTCACCCAATGCAGTTTTGGGTCAACGGAAACTATTCAAAAATCAGCAAATAGTTTAGGCAAATATGATCTAAAATCATGCTTTCAGCAGTGCAAAAGACCTCAGTGATCTATGTGGCTCATTGTTTTCTAAAAATGTGCCTTCAACAGCAGCATCAGTGCTACCTGCTAGCCGAGGGAAGGTCCGCTTTCATTTCTTTCTGCTTTAACAGAAAGCTCTTTACAGTCCAGCATAGTGGTACAGTAAGTGAACTGGAATTGTCACAGCACAAAACAAATAGTTGAATTTCATACCATAGTAATTCCTTTATTTACTCTCACATAGTACTATCCTGAACGGTATAATTCAGTGTTAGGGCCTGATGGAAAGATGCCCCTGGACTTCAATGGGCTTTGGATTAGGTTTTAAATGCTGTCTGCTGTTTGGAGGGATCTCTTCTCCTTTAAGCAAAAGCAAAATGGTGTCAGGGAAATGAGACGTATCAAATGCAACTCCCCCTTCCTTCCTCCCACAATTTACTGGCAGGGAGCTATTGAGTAAAATGCTTGCTAAGCACTTAAACCTGAATTCTTTGTCTCTGACAATTATTGTGACCTTTGCTGCGTGTCCATGATAATTTGGCATTGAGTTTGCAGAGTAAGAGGTGTGGGAAGCTTTTGTAATGTAGCTGAAAGCCAGGCAAAGCCAAATTGAGGAGCGGCTTGCTGAAAATATAACATGCCATACAGCTATTGTTTGCACGTGTGTTTCCAAGCATTCTGTGCCCTTAAGCTTTCAAAAACACTGTGACAGATAATGTACAAATGCACTGGTTTGAATCCACATCTCTGATTAAAAATAAGAGTTCAGGCTCCTTTGCCTTGGTAATAGAATCTTTTGACCTTTTTAGAGATTATGGTTCCTTAAAGGTGACAAAGGGGTGAGTGGTTTCACTAGAACCTCTGGTCTTAATCTATTAAAAGCATTGGTATCAACCTCATCATTTTTGCTGCAAGCTGCCATTTGTCATGTGCTTTTAGAATGCACTGGCCTGTTAATCACACAACCTCCTTGCCTTGCAGATGATAAGCATTCAGGCTAGGCAATTCAGTGAGAAGATCTCCAAAGGATGAAGGACAACATTTTGCCAATGAGACAAAAGTGACAAAGCCCATTACTGGTGGGATGAAGGGAGGCGCATCTTTGAGGTTGGCTTCTTGGGGCCTGAGAAACCGAGCGCCCTTATCATTTTATTATATTATAAAAAGAATTGGACTTCCACACTCCCTAGGCAACCTGGAAAATCTCAGCCATTAATGACTGTGTGATGTTTTGGGGATCACCCAGATCAATAAGGGGCTCTGTTACCACCTGTCTTTATAACTTTGGGTGTCTTACTGCTATACTGCTGTGGTTCAGCACTTTGACCCCAGTAGCCAGACTACAAACAAAAGGTCCCACCTGGCTTCCACTAAACTAGTTAATTCTTGCAGGGCAACCTCAACAATCCCTTCTGGTCCTGAGTGCCCCTGACCCCAGATCAGTCTGCTGAGTTCTTAACTCCCAGACACTCTGATTTTTCCCCTCTGGTTCTTCACCCCTGAAGGCATGAAACCTGCCCCCAATTATCCGTTCACCTTGCTGCACACTGTCTGCATGAGATCTGCTTGAGGTAAAAAATAAACAAAAAACTTCTTTAATAGAATAATCAGATTCAAAGATAAAACAGTAAGGAAAAGTAAACGCAGAAAATAAACCTAAAGATGCAATCTCAGGCTTTACACGTGTATATTAGCTAAATTCCCTTTTGTTACCTATTGCCTTTGAACAGTTTCCCAACATGCCCCATGTCTTAGAGAGGATCCAGCGCTTTGTGGACAGCACCCACTTACATGCTGGCCCTCAGTTTCTGGATACCAAACCTCAAGCCAAAACCAATTTTTTTTAAAAGGTTTTTGCTCCCCCCCCCCTTCCCCCCATTTTTCTCCTGGCATTATGCGGGTTGTAGGGGAAACTCCCTCCTTTTCAAGATTGGGGTTTTCTTTTCAGCTTCAGTGTCATTCCATTAACTTTAATGATCCACCATTGTGTCTTCCTGACTGGAAGACTGATGGATACTTTAAGTTGGTTTCCTGTAAACAACTAGCCTGGGAAGTGCCTCTTCCTGCCTGATTGCTTCACCCCCTGTTGTGAGGAGATGCTGTAGTGGTTACAATGTTCTACACACATTCACATGCCTACATTCATAACCGTAACCTATCTACGTATCTTCTAATGACCATCCAGTTCAGAACATTTCAAGCTTTCAGAAAAGACCTAACTTGACATATATTGATGTAAGCAAGGTCTGAAGGAGCTGACAGCTAGTGATGAGCTGGGGGGAAAGGCTTTAGGACCAATGTTCCCTCTAATTTTTTATATCCATGTGGGGAACTAATTTTTTTATGTGCACCAATATGAAGGTGATGTGTGGTGGGTCTGGGGCTGAGGGGTTTGGAGTGTGGGAGGGGTCTGGGGCAGAGGGTTGAGGTGCAGGGGCGGGTGAGGGCTCTGGCTGGGAGTGCAGGCTCTGGGGTGGGGCTGGGGATGAGGGGTTTGGGGTGTGGGAGGGGCCTCAGGGCTGGGGTAGAGGTTTGGGATGTAGAGGTGAGGGCTCTGGCTAGGGGTGAGGGGGGCCAGGAATGAGGTGTTCAGGGTGTGGGAGGGGGCTCAGGGCTGGGGTGCAGGGGGGTGAGGGCTCCAGCTGGGGGTGCAGGCTCTGGGGTGGGGCTGGGGATGAGGAGTTTGGGGTGCAGGCTGCCCCCAGCCTGGGGCCAGAGGACTCTGGGTTGGGACTGGGGATGAGGAATTTGGGGTGCAGGCTCCCCCCAGGCTGGGGCCAGAGGGCTCCCCCCAGCCCTCTCCCCATCAACAGCGGCTCCACGGGAGAGGCATGCAGCAACTCTGCATGCCCCAACTTGCGTCCCTCCCCAGTTGTGCGCCTTCATGACCCTTTATAGCCTGTTGCACAGTAGTGCAGCTTTGAGGGAACTTAGTTCAGGACCAGACGGTATTTACATGAACACACCTACTCTGCCTAGGTATCCAACAGACAGATCTGTGGTGCCCAATTGCTCAATTTGGGCTAGTGCTGGGTTACAAATCACTTTAGTATTGAATGCAGGGGTAATGGAATGTTATCCTTATTGTATACATAAAGGGCAGGCAGAACTGTACTTATATTGTCCTGAGTGAGGGGGTCACCCTCAACTGAACTGAACTCACTAAGTGGGGGGGGGAGTCAGATCCCAGTGAAGAATTAGAGGGATGGGACAGGTGTTCCTGCCCGGATGTGTGGGCTCTACCTAAGAGTCCTAAGCACCATTTAACCTGCCCCCTCCACTAGTTAAAAGATAAAGCTAATTAGGCTCCATTGAGAGTCTTTCATTTTAAGTGGTCACTCGAGCTGAAATCACTAATAATTAGGTCTAAGTGCTGCTTAGACCTGCTGTGGGACAGCGTTTTCTGCGGAAGAGACCGCCCAGCCTGCATTAGAAGTGAGCCTCTCTCACTGAGAGCTCAAATCATGACAGCATCAAGAGACTGACTCAGAGAGGTCACAGTCGAGAGGCAGATGGCAGCAGAAGGTAACAGTGCAAGGCCATCGGCAACAGAGTGGTGGCATGAGAAACGACCACAGTGGAGTGAACAACGGTGCAGCAGCAGGCAGCAATGCAGAGTGAACGGCCACCACTGTGAGCCAGTTGCGATATTGCTCAACGTTTCTTCCCTGCCCTCCCCCTCGTGGAGGTGAACTCACGTGAATGCACCTTGGAACTCTGTGTCTTTGCTGACAAGGATAGCCGCTGAATGGGGCATGGAAGAGGGAGAGGGGAGTGGCATGTTAAAAGGACATGTGTTTGTTGTACTTTCACCCCGCAGTGTGAGAAACGGAGGTGAAGGATACTGCCCAATGTACTCTGGGACAGGAGTTTTGTTCATGGTCAGATGTGTTTGTTTCCCCCAAATTAATGCCAGGTTCCTTTCCCATTTTTATTAAAAAATGTATCGACTATACACAGACTCAGTGCTTGCGAGTGGGGCAGTATTGCCAGTTAGTGGTGCCCAGGGTGGGGGCTCCAGCCGGTTCTGTATTGTACTGTTAAGAGGGACCCTGGATATTGAACCTGGCCCTTGTTGCTGTTGACTTCATCTGGCAGAAAGTTTACATTTAAACACTAATTGATTCAATTGCTTATTCTCTGTGGTTCAGACCCCCTGTTCTCTTCAGGGAGTGTCTGGACCCTGATCGTCACAGTGACCCACTCCTGCTCAACAATTATTTCTTCCTATTTGTGCACTGTGCAAAGAGACGATGCTGCATTACAGGAAAGACTATAACAAGGAGGGAGTGATTGCCACTGTATAATATAGTTCCTAAAGCAAGGGTGGTAGCTAAGAATTAAGAAAGAGACCATATTTTAAGATCATGGGCCAGATTGAATGGTGCACTCTGGCTGGTTTGCACTGCTTTACAGATGTAAAATATCCACAAGGCCAATTTAACTGGTCAGTTAAACCAGGATAATAAGAATAATAATTCCATGTAATGCTGCTGTTATCACAGCAGTGCTTAAAGTTCCTAACTGAGCTGTGTCTATACCTCAAATTACTTTGGTTAATTTACATCACTCAGGGGTGTGAACAATCCACACCCCTGAGTGACATAACTTACACTGACCTAAAAACTTCTCCTGCCAACATAGGTACCCCCTCTTGTGGAGGCAGAAGTTAAGTTGACCAGGGGCATGCGCAACGGGAGCGGGGGCAAGCAGGGTCACCCCCAATAATCTTTGGGGGGCACAGAACTTCTGAGAAGATCGAGTGATGAGCTCCTGCTGTGGCCAGGGCTAAGGTGGGGTGGGGGGGGGGCAGCAAGCTCCTGTGTGCCCCTCCCCCCGCAAGGGGTCAAATTTAAATTCCTGTGCATGCCCCCGAAGCTGACAGAGCTCTTGCCTGTCGGCATAGAGCGTCTTCACCAGAAGCAGCTGCTATAATCTAGACATACCCTGAGATCAACATGAGGCACAGTATAAACACATAGGCTTGGTCTACACCAGGAACTTATGTCGATATAACTGTCGTTCAGGTGTGTGGAAAATCCACACCCTGTGCGATGTCGTTATACTGACCTTACCCCCAGAGTAGACAGCACTATGTCAACAGGAGGGCTTCTCTTGTCAACACAGCTACCACCTCTCGGGGAGGTGGATTACTTACCCCACAGGGAGAAGCCCTCCCCTCGGTGTAGGTAGCGTCTTCACTGCAGTGTTGTAAGTATAGACCTGCCCATCATAAGAGGCGGTGCCTGCTTTGGAGAGCTTGCTGTTTAACCCCTTTGTATTACTGGAGTGTAGTGGTGAATTTAAAGCTCTATGATTAAAAAGAAGAGTTTCCAGTCAGACGAACAGATTCAGAAAAGCATCCCCATCTAGGATAGCACTTAAGCGTGTGCAATTTTAACCATTTATTTAATTCCTTTTAACATCACTTGGATTTAAGAGATGCATAAAGGTGAGCATGTGTTTAAGTACTGCTCTGACTAGGAAATCTTAAGGCCTAGTTTAAATTAGAAAATTAGGTCTGCTTAACTATATCACTCAGTGGCATGAAAAATCCACAGCCCTAAGAGACATAGTTAAGCCGAACTAACCCTGGGTGTAGACAGCACGGGGTTGATGGAAGAATTCTTGTGTCAACTTAGCTACCGCTTCTTGGGGAGGTGGATTACCTACACCAATAGGAGAACCCATCCTGTCGGCATAGGTAGTGTCTACACGGATGTGCTGCAGCTGTGCCACTAAGGCCTTTCAGGTGCAGACAAGATCTGAAGTGCTTTCTTGAATTGAAGCTTTTTTTGAGAATGTCTAAAACCTCTTTCTAATCAAAGCTTTGTGTTTGTTTCTTCCTACCCACATTTTCATTGGTAATTACTACGCCACTTAGAATTTCCAGTTAATGGAATCAGTGGTAGTTAGTAAATGACCTCTTAACCCACATTAATAAAAGGATCTATTATAATATTCTCTTTGATATACTGCTTCCAGCTACATTAAGCTCTATAATAATTACTCTAATTACAATGCCACCTCTAAAAAGCACTTGAAACTTTATACTTGCAGATGGAATAAAGAGGAAGCCAGGTGTTTCATCTTCAGCACATCTATATTAAAAAACAAGAATAGTTAAAACAAATTTGGGGACTCTCGTTAGAGGGAAACATTAGAATAAAATGGAATAATCAAAGACAAATATGGAGCTTGTTATTACAGTTTGACAAATGGTCTAGGCCTCTTACTGTGAGCAAGGGAAACCTTAATGTAAGTAGTAGCCACAGCTGGGTGGGAAAAGTTTTATCCTCCTCTGAAAATTTTACAGATTTCAAAACCTGCTCCCAGCCCAAATCAAGACAAAGTTGAAATCTCAAATTTTCTCTCTCTGATGCATACACACACACACAACACACCCATAGAGAGGTTTGGGTCAAACAAAATGTTTTGGTTTGATTTTGATCATTTTAAAATGTGTCCTGTAATTAGCTTACATTTCTAAACAGTCTTTTCAAACAGAATTTTTATCTAAATGTTTCACTTTGACAATTTCAAAAAAACTTGAGTAGAAAAAATTAGTCAAAACTGACACTTTCTTGCAAAACGTTTTGGTTTTGACAAATGGGCATTTTCCAATAAAACATTTTGATAAATTCTAGTAGCAATTCTTAGTCATGCTGTGGAAGAGATCTCGCCTATCCAGCACCTTTCATTTGACTGACTTGGGGCACAAGCACAAGTTGCACTTAAAGCATGCACACGTGCTTAAAGTCCTTTGCTGAATCAATACCCTATGGAGTATTGTGCTGGCCTTATGTGCAACCAGATATTCTTACGGGGGTGATCTTACTGCCATTCAAGTCAATGGGGAAAACTCTCATGGAGTTGAAGGATGCTGGATCAAGCCCGTAATGTGTCTAGAAGTGGGCGTTGACTGGTCATGTCTTGTGGAGTGAGATCACGGTCTTGCCCTGGTTTCGTACCAGATCTCAGTCCTAGATTCTAGGACGGGTTTCCACTTACTACAGCCGCAGCTATGAATATCAGCGTACGAAAACTGCCATGGAGAGGGAAATTGGTAAGGACAAGTGTGGAATTTCCTGTAGAATTCCCTGAGGAAACTGAATGGGAAAGTAAACCTGTAAAGAGGAGTGACAGGCTACTACTGATGGGAAACTTTAATTATCTTACAACAGTTGCTCAAAGCACATAGTGAGCTAATATATTGCCAAGAGTAAAGGCAACACTTGATCTAAGAGCCTAATACAAAGAAACTACAGATATAACAGCAAGAGCATGAGAGCTGGGTAGTGTGGTGAGTTCAATGTTCAAAAACCAAATGGTTGAGCAGAAAAACAAAAACGGATGGATTTCAGATGAGGAAATTATACTAAAAAAACTGTGCTGTTTTTACAGAGGGAAACGTGGTCTATCTGTTACCTTTCAGAATGCTATGATTTTTTTAATATTGAAACCAGTTCTGCTAATAAAAAGCCCTCGTTTATTACAGTGCATTGCCTAGAATATGATTTGATATGTTTACTATGTTCATTTAAAATCACTTCAGGTGAAATCCTGGCTGCCTTGAAGTAATTGGCAAAACTCCCATTGACTTCAATGGGGTCAGGCTATTTACCCTTTTTCACATTTACCAGTTTGTGTTACAACAATAACACGCCTATTGTGATGCTGCGTGAGTGAAACGTGACCATTTATATAATCAATATTGCCGCTGTTAGACAATTATACAACAAATCTTGTACGAAGTATGTCATGTAAGGTATTGATGGAAAAATTACAGTCTATCATATGATTATCCCGTTTATAAGCATGTATCATTTTTGCATCTGAAGTTATAGATATAGACTATGAACTGGCACCCTACATATGTGCTGTATTCCTGAATACCACCCACCAAGTATAATCTACATTGAAGTGGGACAGCACATTGTGAATGGAATATCCAAGTTGATGGCCCATTAAAGAACATTTAACTCACAATAGGCCATAGAAGAAGCTTGTCCCCACATGGCGAGCCTTCCTGTGGATGCTTTAGCCAAAATATGGGTCATGGCTGCTCTTATGAGGCATCCGAGCATGCAGGGGCTTGTGACGAGCTCATGTCATCCTGGACGCCATCTTGTGCCTGTAATTTTCCACGAACTGAAACTGAGAGCAGTCCTTCCATGTGGGAGAAGGTATAAAGGACCCTGGAAGCATCTCCATTTTGCCTCTTTCCTGCTCTGATCTCTGGACTATGGACTTACACTGAACGGAGCATTTTAATTAATGGACTGAGGACCTTCCAATCTTCTGGAAGTTACCAGAGACTTTACAAGCCAGCAGTCTGTAACATCACTGCTATAAACCTGATCCAGGAACTTTGCAATGATTGCATGTATATGATTTCTTTGACTACCTTAACTCTCTCCTCTTTCTTGTCTCTTTATAAATAAACCTTTACATATTAGATACTAAAGGATTGGCAACAGTGTAATTATTGGGTAAGGTATTTACTCCTTCTCATAACACAAGAATTAGGGGTCACCCAATGAAATGAATAGGCAGCAGGTTTAAAACAAACAAAAGGAAGTATTTTTTCCCCCACACAACGCACAGTCAACCTGTGGAACTCTTTGCCAGAGGATGTTGTTAAGGCCAAGACCATAGCACGATTCAAAAAAGAACTAGATAAGTTCATGGAGGATAGGTCCATCAATGGCTATTAGCCAGGATGGACAGGGATGGTGTCCCTAGCCTCTGTTTGCCAGAAGCTGGGAATGGGCGACAGGCAATGGATCATTTGATGATTACCCTTTCTGTTCATTCCCTCTGGACCACCTGGCATTGGCCACTGTCGAAAGACAGGATACTGGACTAGATGGACCTTTGGTCTGACCCAGTATGGCCGTTCTTATATTATTCTAAATAGAAGAACTTTCAGAAATGATGCCCAAATAGGCTAGAAAATGGATCATGATATTCAAAAACTGGATCTCTAAGGGCATTCAGTTCATGGAGCTATTAGCAGGTCCGTATTTCTCATATACTTAACTGATTTTTTTAAATAAGGAAAAGTGCCAATTTTGCTGATGTTACTATGAGACTTCTAACTCTCCCTAAGGTTTGGGTGTATCTTCTATTAGACAGAGCCAATAGGATGTGCCAGATGCTCAGCACTTTTGAAAATCTGGTCTCTTAAATCCCAGTTCTGTAAAGACTCTGCATAACTTTATGCGCTGTGAAGAGCCCCACTGAAGCATGTAAAAGGAGTATGTCTTTGCAGCATCAGGGCCTTATTTAGATTCCTAAGGTTCCAACACTGCAACCTCATACGTGTAAGTGCCCCCTAGTGGCCTGTGTGAAGCCCCACTGACAACCCCTCTGCCCAGACATAGGGTTCATCTGTCCATATGGACTTGCAGGATCAGGTCCTAAATATGGATTTAGAAGCCAACTTTACATTCCTATTATTTGGAAGCCCAAGCCAATTGCATACTAGACTCGGTGGTGGTAGTAGTATATAATAATGATATAGAGTAGATATAGCCTATATTAAACAGGGAGGTACTGGGAACCTGAACTGAATAAATAGCATATACATGTGTTGAAATATAACACCCTGCTCCTTCAAACATCCACGCCCATACTTAACTTTACCATGACGAGTAGTCCCACTGATTTCATTGTGAGGTGGGGCCTAAAGTACTATTTTAGAAAAAATGGTGGAGCAAACAAAATATATATTGACTCTTATACAATAAAAGGATTATTTTCATGTGGTTATTTATACTTTTGTGCAGTATTTGTAATTTAGGGTTTGCTGTCTCCCTCTCGTACATGGATTGCTGGGCTGGAATTTAGGCAGGGTTTCATAGTCTTTCAACATATGACCACCAGTATTCATTTCCTTGAGCAAGGAATTGTTAGGATCTGTTGTTCAGTACAAAACAAACAAAAAAAGCATCTGGCTAGAGATAAAGAAAACTTCAAATTGTCCTCTTCAGATAGAGAGTCTGAAGACCAAATAGCCAACAGGGCCCAAGGGGGGAACACATAATGGGTTTTTAGTTTAAAGTTAAATTCAGAGAAAACTGAAGTGATCATTTTCAGACCCAGAAAGGTCAGTTTGTAATGCTGCCACTTTGATGTTGCCTCTTAATGGTTGTTATGTTACTTCAGTTTCCATTAATGTCCCAGAGTGGTTCTTGAGTCAAAGCTTCCCTGGTCAGGAGCATACTTAAATGTATTTCCAAATGCTGCTCTTACCCTTTTAGGATCATTGTCAGCCTGTCCTTTTGCTCCATGCCATGCTGGCTCTAATCTGAAGTAATAGAATCACCTTTTTGTAAACCTCTCAGCTTTTTCCGAAAACCTAGTCACAGGCCACAAGATATTCAGAGTGAACACGCCTGACTTCTTGTTGGAAATCCAACTTGATCATCTCCTGTGTTTGGAGACTTTCTATAGCTACTTCAACCTTTTTTTTATTGGTGTGTGTGTGTGTGTGTGTGTGTGTGTGTGTGTGTGTGTGTGTGTGTGTGTGTGTGTGTGTGTGTGTGTAAAAGCTGCATGCTCGTGACTTTTAAAGTTGTTTATGTCCCTCATTAAAAGTTATTTAATTCAAGTATTGACAATGTGATTGGTGATGGTGCTGCAGTATTTCTCAGTGCCTGAGCACTGCACAAACACAGAATAACATGGGTCTGTCTGGAAAAGCAATCTTAGGTCCCGATCGTGCAAAGATTTATGTATGTGCTTATTTTTACATTCTTGCATTAGTCCCACTGAAGTCAATGAGATTGCGCATGTACTTAAAATTAAGCTTGTGAATGACTTTTTGCCAGACTGGTGTTGCACTGGATTGGGCTATATCTATACTGCAACTAGACACCTGCAGTTGGCCCATGCCAGCTGAGTCAGACTCATGGGGTCCAGGCTAAGGGACAGTTTAATTGTGGTGTACACATTTGGGTTCAGGCTGGAGCCTGGGCTCTGGGATTTCCCCCCCACCCTTGCAAGGTCCCAGAGTCCAGGCTCCAGTCGAAGCCCAAATGTCTACACCACAATTAAACAGCCCATCGAGCATGAGTCAGCTGGCATGGGCCAATCTTGGGTTTTTAATTGCAGTGTAGACATACTGTTAATCACATATTAACTACCTGTACTTGAATAATATTGACTTTAGTGGGGTTACATCTGTGCTTAAGGGTTTTAGTGACTTGGATTATAGTGCCCAGCACACCCTGAAAGATCATGCCCTAAATAATGATCCCCCAATCATCAAGCTCAGAATTTTCAAATGAGCTGATCATGTTGGATGTTCAGCTCTTATGAAATTCTGGCCAGGTGTAGGTTCTGTGTAGTTGAAAATCTGGCCTTACTCTAGACCTTGGTGGGAAATGGTCTTCCATACATTTTTGGAACAAAAATTCCATACAGAATTTTTTTCCATACATGATTGGAACAAAAAGTCAAAATCTTCAATATTTTCACGAATTGGCAAATAGCAAAAATGGTTTGACAAAATGTTTTGTGTGATCATTTCAAAACACTGTTTCAGTTTCAACTTCTTTGTTAACCTTTTAAATCTAAAATTTCTAATTAGAGTTGTTTCAGTGCAAAAAACTATAATTTTCCTGTTCCAAAATGGCAAAAAGGGATGCTGAAACAACTTTGAAATTTTTTCCTCTAAAAATGGTTGAGTTGGGAGATGTATATTGACACCAACTCTATTTTGCAAATAGTTTAGGTTTTGACAAATTGGCATTTTTAGCAACCTCCCTCGCCCCCAAATGGTTCCTTGAAAAATTCCCCAAACTGCTCTACTGTGACTCTTTAAAAATTTGTCCCAGAGATGCCAAAATTCAGGGAGATAAAAATAAAGCTCACATGAAAATTGTCATCTTTGATAGCAGGTTTCCTAGTTAAAGCTTGTATTTTTACTCTCTACTTAAGACACAAAAACAAACGAATGGTACAACAACACAAGACAATTATGCCTTTTTTGTACAATCTTCTTGTTTTATTTTGTACAGTAAACAGAAATCATGGAGATACAAAGCACTGTTCTGTAAGGAAATCAGCAGGAGACCCTCTGGACTGGAGCACAGCTATAGGAGATTAATGAATTAGTAGCACAATGGTGTATGCATTCTTTTCTCCAAAGCCAGAAAGAGGTTGAATGTTCCTTTATTATTAGATTTGTGAAGAGACAGTATGGTTCTTTCCAAAGTGATTTCCTAAAAAGAATGCATTGGTTAACCATGAGAAAATTCAAAAGGGCATATTTAATTTGAGGGAAAATGAGGCTATGTGACAGCTCGTCTTATCTTTGTTAAAGAAATTGAAATGTTTTCTACTTTTCCTTAGAAGTTGTTTGGTTTGCATAGAGTGTATCGTTATTAGATATGGGTCAGAACTGAATTCTGAATTTGAACTCCTTGATCAGAATCCAGCCCAATCATTTTCATTGGAGGATGGCTCAGAACTACAAGGTCAAAATTTTCCATGCAAACTCCTCTCCCATTTTCCAACTAGCTCCAGTTGGGAGATCTACCCAGGAGGGCAGCTTTAGCCATAAGGCAGACTGTCTGGCAAAGGCTGCATCTCCTTAGTCAGCACATCTGCTAGCTGGACTAATCATGTTTCCTCTGCAGTCACTTCAAACTAGGGCTGGATCCCTATGGAGGAGTTACAGGTGCCTTTGTGCCCCCTGTGAGCTGATCCTCGGCCCTGAGTTTGGCTGGCTGGTAGAAGCAGTCGTATCCTTGGGCTTAATTTAGCCCATACAATCACAGGAAGTTACTAAATCAAATACCATGGATGTTTTTTAAAAGGAAGCTGGGTAATTTTGATAACCAAGACCAATATAACAATATAGACTGTAATTATGCATGCTAAGGAAATCTCATGCTTCCGGATGCAAACTGATTATCATAGGGAAGCTTTTTTTCTCCCTTATGTACAGTATTCTCCAACATATTCATTTTAGGAGGGTTTCACCTTCATCTGAAGCATTGGGCACTTGCTAATGGCAGACACAAGACATGTAGACTTGATATACAGACCAATGGTCTCTATACAGTAGGGCAAGTCCTCCCACATAGGGTGACCAGATGTCCCGATTTTATAGGGACAGTCCCTATTTTTGGGTCTTTTTCTCATATAGGCTTCTATTACCCCTGACCCCCGTCCCGATTTTTCACATTTGCTGTCTGGTCACCCTACTCCCACCCTAAACAATATGTTAGCTAAATTTAGCTGCCAAGACTACAGGCCAGATCCTCAGCTGTTATAAATTGGTGTAGCTCTAGTGAAGTTAATGGAGATCAGCTCAGAGCCACAAATGAGCATATGGTTCTTCTCTTTTTCTAGTCTAATAAGATCTAAGGCTCCCTGAGTGCCCTAGCTCAGGAAATAAGTGTAAATAGTTTGATAAATGAGACCCCGATGAAACAGGAAATTCAGGAACACCGTATCTCACATTTAATCAAAGGAGCTTCTCAAAGAATCTGGAAGCAAAGCATTCTCATTGGTTTGACTTTTAACTGAAGGAAAGCTTGTAGCCAGAATAGAGGTCAAAATTTTAATAGGGAAGGATGATAAACTTTTTTTAATAATTCTTTTTGCCAAGAAATCAATGCTTAGAGATGCAGTTATTTTAGAAAAAAAATGTTAAAAGTTCCTTTAACTCTTACTCCTGGTGCTTTGTCATATGATTTGCTGGCTGTTGATTTTAACGCTTAGGACAGTAAGTCAATAGTCCCTGTTGAAGACTGCAAGCCCTGGTTGCTAAAAAAGTAGGCCACCAGAATTGAATATTCTTGGGGGACTGTATTCAGTGATTGGTCTACATCATTTGGAATAATTTCTCAGGGTACTAGGGAGAGCTGTTCTGATGTGTGTATGTGATGCCTTCTACACAGTGATGAAATTTATTGTTAATGTTTCTTAGGAGTACAGTCTACCGGTGTGGATCAATTTTATACCCTTCACAAGCACTAAGGATGTTTATAATGTGATTAATAGGCCAGCAATCTTATGGGTAGGAATTTAATCAGCTGTTTTTATCTTTATTTAAAAATATGCTAAGTCAGTTTAAAATGGAAGGAAACAATATTGGTGCATGGTTTACCGTACAATTAAGTGCATAATTTCAGTATCTATCTTGGGTTTGTTTGGTTAATTTTGTATGTTCCCCTTTAAAAATGTTGACTGAGAACCAGCTGAGACATTATTTATATCCATTTGGAAGCCTCATGAGAATATTTAAATTGCTTCCCATTTTTATTGAAATATTTACTTTGGGGAGGTGGGAGAACCAGGCATTGCTTGCAATCTATGTGGCATAGACACAACTACCCTTAGTGATAAATACAGACTTGAGGAAAAATAAATATGTAGCAGTATTTCCCCTTGAGGACTGGCAATGAGGAAACTGTGGCAAATTAAAATGTTTCTTAGTTACGTATTGGAAAATTAGCGAGAGCCTGCATTAATTGAGATTCAGTTCTCTATGTATATCCATTCCTCCTTAACCTTCTGGGATTTGCCGTGGTGAGAGAAACACAGAGCAATAGATTAATCCAAATGTTGCCAGTGACAAATATAAATTGAGGGTTTAAAGCCTACATTGAAATAAATTACTATTAAAAACCTGTTCACTCTTCTTCCTAGATTTCTTAGAAGAACAGGAATTTTGTAAAGAAATGTATTCATTGTTTGTAGACTAAGCTACTGTAGCTGGAAAAGGCAATTAAAGGACTTCAGGCCTGATCTAAAGCCAAAAATTTCAAGGTAACATCTTCATGCTGCACCTCATGTCGGGAAGGATTGCCTCATCAACGTGTACAAAGATACCTCCTTGTCCTCCTTCAGATCTGTCTTTAAAACTCTCCTGTGATGTGATGTCTACAAAAAAAAACTTGACAATGGTTAGGCACTGGTGTGTAACGACCACTCTGCCTACCATGTTGGCCAATAATCATTGTTTCCTGACGCACCCCCATCTGTCTGTCTATATTAAGCTATTGTCTCTGGTCTTATAGTTTAAATTGTACGTTCTTGGGTGCAGGAATTATCTCTTTGTTCTGTGTTTCTATAGCATCTAGCACACTGGAGTCCTGAGCCATGATTAGGGTTTCTAGTTGCTACCACAATACAAATACACCTCTACCCCAATATAACACGAATTTGGATATAACGAGGTAAAGCAGCGCTCCGGGGGTGCAGGGCTGCACACTCCGATGGATCAAAGCAAGTTAAATATAATGCGGTTTCACCTATACCGCGGTAAGATTTTTTGGCTCCCGAGGACAGTGTTATATTCGGGTAGAGGTATAATTAAAAATAATCCTGAAGTCAATGGAAAGAATTGTATTGTTTTGGATCAAGCCAAATATGTCTTTGGAGTGATTTTCAAGTTCTGTATGTTGTTTAAAATGTGGATTTATTTTAATGTATCTTTTTTACTACTTCTGGCCTCATTTACAAGAGGTACTAGATAGGCTTTGTAGATAACAGTGCCATCCCACTACAATGCTGTACTGTTCTTTTTTACTTAAACTTTTAATTTTAATAAGCAACCTTATTATTAACCTTGTATCACTGGAAAATTTTAGATTAGCCTGTGGATAAAGATATGAAATCACAGAAAATTAGAGTAATTTTGAGTATTCTATCAGGGGCTTTTTATGGCATTTGAAAATTTCAGCTTGTGCCAATACACTGAAAACTACCTGCTGAGCACGTGCGTTTTATTTTTGTTTCCAATTTAAATGTGTGAGCCCTTTGAAGACCTAGAAACAGACTCTCTAGAAATCAGAGGGGTGCTCTGTGCCGCTTCAGAGATGCAAAGCTGCCGTAAACCTAGTTTAACTGGCCAATTAAACTGAAGTTTTGTCTACTTTGGGTGACTACAGTGGCACAAAGCAACTGAAGTGAACTGGTGAAGACCTTAGCAAATAAAATACCAACCTAAGGACCAAATATATGGCTACTTGTCACATTTTTGTTTAACAATACAGGTTATAGGATGCTATCTGTTACGGCAAGGAAGGAGAGAAGAGGGGATAGATCCTCAGTTTGCGTCACTTAATTGTTTACAACTGTGCTGTGCTGACTTGCACAAACTGAAATCTAGCCATTTGAGTTGATACAGCTGAAGAGGACAGATGGAGGAGAAATGCTGTGTGGCACCGGGAGACACCATGAGATCGGAGTCCATTATTCAGCCACAGAACAACACAGGAGCAGACAGAACTCCAGCTTGCCTCATGAACAGGCCTGACCACTGCTTGCAGGGAAAGGAAAATGTAGTCTGCATGTCCCTTTTGAGTCCTTGACCTTTCATCTGAGACCGTCCATGCTAATTATGTTGGTGGTGGTTTTTGTGATGTGACTCTCACCCACTAGAAACTGGACTGAGACCTTCCAAATTCATTTCATAGAGCTGCCAAATAGCCATGGTTATTTATAAGTTGAAGCTGAAATGATAAATTGTGTGCCAACAGTAATCTGGGAGACACTCTATGCTGCTTAATTCGGTATCTGGTTCACTAATATATTATCCCAATTTTACATTGGAGTATCTTCAACTACCTTACACTGCCATACAACTTGGGTAACTCAGTGGTGAATCAGATCCTAGATTTAGAATGGAAACTGTGTACAAGTTTTATTTTGTTCTTCTCTTAAAACTACCTGCCTGTTTTATAATCTTTTTTAAGACAGTTAGATTTCGTATATATTCTTCCTGATTTTTACTGATATTGACTTCTTCCTAAAATTAACTCTCTGCAAGATAAAATACTGGACTGCAGGTGATTCTCAAAGGATCTCAACAGATGAAGAATATGGAATTGTTTTTAAGGCTCTCATCCCATACGGTTTAATATACCAGACTAAGTAATGCTTTGGAGGTTCTTCAGCTTTTTGGGGTTTCATTTTCAGGAAACCAATTCAGTGCTCTACTGAATGAAGATGTTCATAAGCTTTCAACTCTCAGACCTTGAAATCAGCAATTTTTTATCTCTGTCTGTAACAGACTGATGTTTGAGGCACATTTTTGTCCTATGTCCATAAATATGCAGAACCTATAGTCTGTGCAGTGCTGTATCATTTTGTCTCTTTTTTTGGTTTTAAGTCAGCATCATCGCAAATGTCGAAGTCATTCTATGATTCTCATTCGTTAAATATCCATTACTGTGACAGTGAGCTAGGTATTGTCCCTGCCTCATATATTTATTGCTTCCAGTACTTTTCACTGGCAAAACGCATGTTGTGTACCACTACAATGAGTCAAGTCATAGTCATTTTTGAGAAGAGTCATGCCACATCAGTATTTTATGTTGATAAATATATCACAGCTCTTTTACCTAAGTGAACATATCCTAGAGCTAGAGGGAGAATTGGCCTGAATAAGGGACAGTGTATAACTGCTCTGCTCAAGGAACAGCCCCAGGAAGGAATGTAACTCAGCTTATCTCAGTTCCTTTCTTGCTGCCTGGGAGCCCTTTAAGTGGCCCACCTTATCGGTCCAAACTTATGCTTGACCAGCTCCTTGGATCAGTAAGACAGTGGAGATTGTGCTCTGCACCAAGGTCCCAGTAGGCCGAGCAAGGGTGTGGGGGGGCTTACTCTCCTGCTAGCATGAGTAAGACAATGATGCAATCTGCTCCTTAAATCCAGATTCTGACTGTCTTATGCACGTTAAGCAGTACCATGCTGTACATTTAATCCTACTGTAGTCAATGGGATCAATAGTGGAGTAAAGCACTACTCTAAGGGTACGTCTATGCTTACCTCCGGGTTCGGCGGTAAGCAATCAATCTTCTGGGATCGATTTATCGCGTCTTGTCTTGACGCGATAAATCGATCCCGGAAGTGCTTGCCGTCGACGCCAGTAGTCTTGCTCCGCGAGAGGAGTACGCGGAGTCGAGGGGGGAGCCTGCCTGCCGTGTGTGGACCCGCGGTAAGTACTTTGTAGTTCGAACTAAGGTACTTCGACTTCAGCTACGTTATTCACTGAAGTTGCGTATCTTAGTTCGAACTGGGGAGTTAGTGTGGACCAGCCCTAATAGTAAGTCACTATTTGTCCCTTACTGAGTTAAAGCTATTGTTTCCTCTTCTAGAACTGAGCTGAACTCAGTTAGATATTCACATGGTTACAAATTGTCCAAAATTAGCTACACCAACTGTTAATTGAAAGTGTGATTAGCATTGGGCCTTTTCTGTCAGCATCCAGAACTCATCTCTAGAATTATTTCAAAATTAACATTGTGTCTACATTTATAACTCAGCAGTTGCTGCTAAATTTGCTCAAATATTCAATTAGTTCCATTCCAAGAGTTTCTAATCAATCGTTTTCTAGCCGCAAAATAATGCAATGAAAGCCATTATTAGGATAATTTTGTGCTGTTATCCCTGACTACTAGCTAATCTTTAGTTCATATTTGAGATATTAGTTAAATAGAAGCTATTCATATTTTTTATTTTGACCTCCTCCCCACCCCCCCCTTCAGCGAAGATTAAATTGGCAGGATTGGTCAGACATTTATATTCTCATACTAAGTAACTTTAAAATTTATTGCTTAGCATTTCAGTGGGGTAAAGTTGTTTGTTTTTTCTCCCCTACAGCTTGTTCTGTACATATTCAATGATGATTCATTTTTATGAAATGTAAGAGGAAGTCATAGCTCTTTCTAAAGAACCATTACATTTCTATTTTTCATGGCTTCGAATAAAGATAACTTGCAAGTGTGCAAATGATCAAGTGTTTTCCACTCCGCTAATATAAAAGTATAGAGTATTTCTTAGGGTACAAAGCTTAAATTCTGCATTTTAACTTGAAGAAATAGGTTGATTCCAGTGAGTTAGGTTATGGTTTTTCTAGGAAACACCCCTGACTTTTCCCCACCTTTCATCCTGTGTAACTCAAGAGGATCTTGGCTTTTAGGAAGAAGATCTTTTCCTAAAAAATTCTCCTCTGTCATTATTTAAGCATGTCTATCATGCCCCTGGTTATCACCATCAATGGCACTGTCCTCCCCAGATATAGCAAATGTATGACTAATTGCACCCCACTAACCTGTGAGAATTGTCTTGGGGTTAAGACACTGAACTGGGCCTGAGGAGATCTGAGGTCAGTTACTAGCTCTGGTACCGACTTCCTGTGTAGCCTTGGGCAAGTCACTGAATATCTCTGTGCCTCAGTTCTCTATGTGTAAAGTAGGGATACTTCCCGACCTTGCAGGGGCATTATGAAGGTAAATTCATTAACTTTTTGGGAGTTGCCCAGTAATTAGAGCCATAACACCAACATAGAGTAAAGCAAAGTGTGTTCCTAGTGTTTGTGCATAAGTCCAGGAAGAATAGCTACCCGTAATCCAAGGCACCCATAGGTAGAAGGGACCCTTATTCCAGCAGAATAGTGCTGGACTCAGAAGTATTCATCTTTCCCCAAACTTATCCAATGTCATTTAAAGAGTGCCCCCCAAACTGGAGCGGTATGTCCTAGGGATGTAAAAGTTTAACCGGCTAACCAATAAGCTTGATGCTTATTGTTTCCAGTTAACAATTAAACTCTGCTGCCCCCGCATGCGCCGGGGGTCCTGGCTGCCGCGCAGGGGGTCCCGACTGCTGGCCCCATGCATGGGGCTCGGCTGCTGCCACCGGACACTGGGCGCTAGCAGAGCCTGCACCCCTACTTCCCCGTAAAACGTTTACCCGTTTAACTGATTGACTTTCAATGGGTTAAATGGTTACCTTTTTTACCCGCTATATACATCTCTCGTTTGTCCAGCTGTGGGTGTCACACTTTTAAGAAAAATGTGGACAAACTGGAGAGATTCCAGAGGACAGCAACAAAAATAACACTTAGAAAACATGACCACTGAGGAAAAGTTAAAAAAAAGGGGCTGTTTAGGCTTGAGAAAAGAAGACTGAGGTGGGAGCTGATAACAATCTTCAACTGTTATAACAAGAACAGTGATCAGTTGATCACAGAAAGTACGATAAGAAGTAATCCGCTTAATCTTCAGCAAGGAAGATTTAGGTTATAGTTGGAAAGTTTTCCTAATATCTAAGGATAGATAGTTAAGTACTGGAATAGGTTACCAACAGAGGTTGTGAAATCCCTGTCATTGGAGCTTTTAAAGAACAGGTTAGACAAACATCTGCCAGGGATGGTCTTGGCATACTTCGTCCTGCCTCAACATGAGGGGGATGGACTAGATAACCTCTCAAGGTCCCTGCTGGCCTTATATTTTTATGATTATATGCTTAATCAGCCACAGCAGGAATTTAAAAAAAAAAAACGATTGCATCTAAAACTACCACATCACTTGAATATATTTGTAGTGGAAAATTTCAGCAATCTAATAGGATTTTACATATAATTTGCAAGGTCGTTTAGGAAGTTGTTACAGGTTCAACTTTCACTTCTACCATCAGCTGGATTAGAAATGAATACTACCTGGTCTGCATTGCTCAAGTTGTTTCAAAAATGCATGATACCCCCTGCCCATAAAATAAACACTGAAGATACTCTGTCAGAACTCCAGCCTCTGTAAATCACTGTAGCTCCACTGATTTCATTCCAGCTGAAATATATAGCCAACTATATTGCATCTTATAGACCCTCAACCATCAAATATAAGCACTCTTGTGGACCACAAAATTAACTTCACTGGGAGTGAAGGGCTGGGTCCTTTCCTCATAGTTTATAGCTAATCAAATACAATAGATAGCAATAAATTCCTTCAGTTTAAACAGTCCACAATTAATAAAACTATTGGTAAGGGCAGATTGGAAACAAGAAATGCCAGAAGTTTAGTGACACAGTCTGTTCTTGTAAGATTTGCAGCCACAAGTCATGAATAAAGTTGTTGAGTGTTTATTCAAGCCCTTGGGCCTCTGATTCACCTGTCACTAATAGAGATCTCACTGCTACCCAATTATCCAAAAGTGGGAAACCTTCTCACTCCTTGTCAGAACTTACTTACGGCTGTATGATTCCAGCTGTGTCTACTGCAAGCCTTCCACATACTCCATGCTAAGCCTACGCTGCAGGGTGCCAGCTGTCTCTTCTTAGCCATGAACATCCATCCATAAGAATGATAGGCTACCACCAGGTTAGCTGGTTTCTGAGAGTGCAGAAATATTTATGGAAACAATATCTCAATTTGGAGCTAGCCTGTCATTTTGTACTATACAACTGTCCTCTAGTCAATTCCCAACTCACTTAGCCATGCATGGTCTTCCTGTATGTAATATACATTCCCTTTATATTTGTCTATATCTAGTCTATATCTAGATACATATTTCTATATAGATACAATGAGACTTTGACATTTTTTCCTAGTGCTGAAGAAGTGTGCCAGACTGTGATAACCATAAAGAGTGACATCCACACACTGCCCTTCTGCTGTGGAGGAAACTCTTTTTAGGGCCGAGATGATATTTCACTCTGTATCCAGTCTCTCATATTTCTACAGCTGCTTGGAAGATTTTCAGTTACACGTGCTGTTTGGTTGAAGATGTATTGGTTTTGGCAGGGGCGGGCGGGGGGAGATTCTCTCAAACGCTATAGTCGGGGGTGCAGGTTCAAGTCCCTGCTCTGCCTGAGTCTGAGTGATCTGGGGTGAAAAATCACGGCTCTGAATCAGGCAGAGCAGGGTCTTGACCCTGGGTGTCCCACAGGCCAGACAAGCACCCTGGCCACGAAGCCAGATACACTCAAAAAGTTCAGCTTTCCACTTGGCAACTGCCATTTTGACATGAAATAGAATTGGCATCCTCCAGCCAACTCTACTAAAATGGGCAAAGGAGGCTCCCAGTTTGTCATCGTGTCAACTGAAATGAGACGTGTCTCTTAGGTTACGTCTACACTACACACCACTGGCGGCGGCGTGTAGCTACATGCTCCAGTGAAACTATTGTCGCTACATGTGTCGGTGACTGCGGCAAGGAAAGGCTCTGGCAGGGAGGTAGGGTGACTACGTAGCAAGTGTGAAAAATCGGGACAGAGGGTGGGGAGTAATAGGCGCGTATATAAGAAAAAGCCCCAAATATCGGGACTGTCCCTATAAAATCGGGACATCTGGTCACCCTACAGGGAGGAGGCAGCAGGGAAAGGCAATGGGATGCTACACTTCTAAAAAAAGCAGTGGAGACTGGGAGGCGCAGCTTGGGTGTGTAGAGAACTGTGGAAGGTCTCTACTCAGGTACATACCCAGAGACTTCAGGTGTGTCTTTGCTCACCTAAGCTGGGCCTCATTGTTTGCACTGCTATTTATAGCTATGTACGTTCTCTACATGCCGCTGAAAGAAGCGTGTGGTGTAGCTGTACCCTTGGGGCATATATGGCCCCCCATTACTGTAGTATCTGAGCCCTTCACAATCTTCTACAAAGTCCCAATTCTTCTACGAAGTCTCTGCTGACCTTGGTTGGAGTTGGATCAGCCGGAGGCAAATGGCTCCATCTCCCATTATCAATCACCTCAACTATCCTGATCAATTCCCCGCTGACAAGTTTGTTTTCTTTAAACTTTTATTTTAATATAAAGCACAATCAGCATGTGCAATTCCTGCCCCTTTGTTTTTAGTTCAACGTCCAAAATTTTGCAAACAAAATCCCTGATACGTGCCCTTTGACCCGCATACGTCCCTACACACAATCATACCCCGTGTTAGTATCCTGTATTTTGACAGAGAGCCACAGAGGCAGATACAGACAAAAGAGAATCCCAACATGCCTTTCACTTTAACCTGTGGTTTTGTTACATGGTGGTCTGCTCCCTTAAGGGCCTGGGGCCAGTCAGCCCCATTCAATTATCAGACCCAGCTGGGAAGGACTCAAGTGATTATAAAAGCCAGCAAGTAGCTCAACTGAGGAGGAAGTGGAGGGGAAAAGGAGAGAGGTTCTTGCAGTGGGTGCTGAAGCAGGGCAGAAGGAAGGAAGGAAGGAAGTATTCTTTGTTCAGTAGTGAGAAAGGCAAAGAGGAAAGTCTTTGGCAGCTGTATCCTCTGGTGAGCAGAGGAGTTGCTTTATTTTAATGTTTTGTCTAAGTTTTATGTTTCAAGACTGGCCCATACCCTGAGATAAGAGCATAAAAGAGACTCTGGGTGTTGTACTGGCCTTTCTTGGGCTGGGGAAACAACCCGGGAACCTACAGTTTTGTTTCAGTGACATCCCCACAAATTATGCAGTAATGACACTGAAAATGAACATTTAGATTTAGAGCCTATTGTCTAGTAGTCAGTAAAAAAAGGAAATGTCCAGCTAAATTACATTTGAAGAGGAAACAAGAAAGACAATGGGGGGGGGAGGGATTGTGACAAACCTGTAAGATCAAATAATAGAACCGGTTAACTTGTATTTTCAGCAGAGGTGGGTAGGAAAATGGTTTTCTTTTCCTGTGAGACTTTTGAAAATGTTTCCCATCTCAAATCAGGATGGGGGGAAAAAATCAAAATTCCCAAAATGTTCATGAACAGATGATCCAATCAGACCCCTTCCCCTTTTTTTAATTAATCAAAATATTTCATTTTGATGATGATCTTAATAACTTTTAAATGTAAACTAAAAATTTGAAACCAATAACCTCTAACTGAAAAATGAAACTGGTTAGAAAACATTGAAATAGGATGTTCTGAAAATGTTGAAACTTTTTAAAAAGAATTCTCCAAATCAGGAGACTTATTGAAACTGTCCCTTTTGTACAAACATTGTTGGTTTCAACAAATAGGCATTTTCCAACAAACAAATATAACCCCAGAAAACATGTTGGTGCAAGATTCCCAGCCAGCTCTAATCTTCACTACCTACCCATTCACTTGGTACACTTAAAATGGGATGGAACCCGAGAAAGGAGGCGATCTAAAGCTGCCAGGATCTCTGTAAGAGACCAGGCTATGCCAATTTCATTAACTTGGGAGTCACTCATATATTGGTGAAAGGCACCAGCTCACACCCTTAAGATAAATTGAACAAAGCATTATAAAATATTCTGTAGGCTGAGGGGAATATCTTGCTATTTAGAGGTCAGCCATGAATTTCTTACTCAGTAGGGAAGCTTGTCTGAGTAAGGACCTCATAATGAGGCCCTTACAAAGAGAATGTCTCCACCTCTACACAAGTATCTTAAGATTAAATTCTGGCACTAACTCACTGTAAGTGTTTTCGTATGTTTCATCTAGATAGACAATCCCTGCCGTGAGGTTCTTACCCACGAAAGCTTATGCTCCCAGTACTTCTGTTAGTCTCAAAGGTGCCACAGGACCCTCTGTTGCTTTTTACAGATTCAGACTAACACGGCTACCCCTCTGATACTTAGTCCATGAGTGGTCCCGTTGGCTTCTGTGGCGCAACCCTTTGGGTAAAGTACTATTGAGTGTGAAAAAAGACTTTGAAATCTGGCCCTGTGTGCTTGGACAAATGCCTAGTTTAATAGTGCCCTGGTTGGCGTCTATAATATTAGTGACAATAATAATAGTTTACCAGGTCTGATGGGCAAAATTACACCTTTAATATTGTACAGCAGGAGTGGAACTCTGCAGTGAAATATTAGCACTTACAGTAATGCCGTGGATTTGCATGCCAATGCCGAAGAAAAGACTGTTCTTTTAACCAGAGAAGGGCTAATGTTACCCTACCTCACCTTCTATTCTTGTAGTGTTTGAGGATGAGAGTTTCCTGGGGTTCTTCCATACCATTTAAATGCAGTTTTTCTGCTGTGTGGGTGTTTAGCAGCAAGACTGTTCTAGTCAGATCTACGGTTGAGAGCCCCCCCTGGGCTCAATTAGAACTTCTGAAACTGTACAAGACTGCAATTATTTTACTGTCCTGTCCTGATCCTGGCTTGTGTGGGTATAGCTGAGATAATGGGCAGTACTTTCACATTATATAGAGAGTATTATTCCTGTACTTATTTTTACTTCTGAACCATGAACATTTTAATAAGAAGTTGTTCACAGCACTAGGACTGCTGATCCATTTTTTTAAACTATTCAGAATGGTCATTAGGTGGGTGAGAACTCAAGCTGCTGTGGAGAGACTGTATTAGGAAAATGTATGCTAAATTTCATCCTTGAAGTCAGAAATTCATCATGCTTAATTTTAACATAATCTCACTGTAAACTCCCCAATCAAGAAGATCATGAGATTAAAGCTCTCACAGAAACCTCCAACTTCCTTAGCAGTAAGGCACAGAATAATAGAATTGTAGGGCTGGAAGGGACCTCAACAAGATATATAATCCATCTCTCCCTTGCTGCCCATGCTGGGATAGGACCAAGTACACCTAGACCACCCTGACAGATATTTGTCTAACCTGTTCTTAAAACCCTCCAGTAATGGATTCCACAACCCCCTGGAAGCCTATACCAGTGTTTAACTAACCTTATAGTTAGAAAGTTTTTCCTAATATCTAACCTAAATCTCCCTTCCAGATTAAGCCAATTACTACTTGTCCTACCTTCAGTTCTCTATAGAGAACAATTAATCATCATCCTTTTTGTACCAGCACGTAACAGATTTGAAGATTATCAGGTGCCCCTCATTTTTTTTTCTCTCAAGACTAAATGTGCTCAGTTTTTTAACCTTTCCTCAGTAGTCTGGTTTTCTAAACCTTTTATCATTTTTGTTGCTCTTCTCTGGACACGCTCTCCAAATCTTTCTTAAAGTGTGGTGCCCAGAAACTGTACACCATCTGAGGAGAGCAACACAGTTTTCTCCCAAGTCTTACATACAATGCTCCTGTTAATACACCTCAGCATATTAGCCTTTTTTTTTTTTCGCAACTGCATCAGTTGTTGACTCATTCAATTTGTGATCCACTATAACCCCTTAGACCCTCTTCAGCAGTACTACCGCCTTGCAAGTCATTCCCCATTTTGTACTTGTGCATTTGGTTTTGTTTTGTTTCTTGTCCTCAAGTGTACTGTAGTACTTTGTAATCATCTCCTTTGGATTTCATCTTTTTGATTTCAGACTGGTTCTCCAATTTGTCAAGGCTGTGTTACACTCTAATCCTGTTCTCCAAAGCGCTAGTAATGCCCACCAACACCCCCGCCGCTCAGCTTATCTGCAAACTTTATATGCATATTCTCCATTCAAGTAACTAGTAAAATGATTGAATAGTACCAGTCCCAGTACAGAACTCAGTGGAACCTCACTAGGTATGTTCCCCCCACCCCCAGTTTGACAGCAAACCCATTATAACTACTCTTTGAGTATGGTGTTTCAATTAATTTTGCACCCATCTTGTAGTAATTGCATCTAGACCACATTTCTCTAGTTTGCTTATGAGACTGTCATGTGGGAATGTGACAAAAGCTTTACTAAAATCAAGATATATCATGTCAATGCTTCCCTCCATCTAGTAAGCCAGGAACCTTGTCAAAGAATGAAATTATGTTGGTTTGGTGTGGTTTGTTCTTCACAAATCTATGTTAGCTATTCCTTATAACCCTATTATCCTCTAAGTGCTTACAAATTGATTGTTTAATAATTTTTTCCAATTTCTTCACCGGTATTGAAGTTAGGCTGACTGGTCTATAGTCCCACGGCTGCTCTTAGTACCTATCTTTAAAACAGGGAACAAAATTTGCCTTTCTCCAGTCCTCTGGGACCTTACGTGTCCCCCATGAGTTTGCAAAGATAATTGCTAATGGTTATGAGATTGCTTCAGCTAGTTCTTTGAATACCCTAGGGTGAATTTCATCAGGCCCTGCTCACTTGAATACATCTCACTTATCTAAATCATCTTTAACTGCTTCTTTTGGCTTTCATTCCTTCCCCATTGTTGTTAATATTAACTTCGAGTATATGGTCACAATTTACATTTTTAGTGACGATTGTAGCAAAATAGGCATTGAATACCTCAGTCTTGTTGATATTGTCCATTGTTAGCTCTCCTTCCCCACTAAGTACAGGACCTACACTTTTCTTCATCTTTCTTTTGTTCCTAATGAATGATCTTGCATGCATGATATTAAAAATCACTGTCTAGTCTGAGATGTTGTTATAGAGGAGCAGAGAGGCTTGTATTTAAGAAGTGTTGACAATGGGTTAATCAAATCCATCTAGTCCAGGATGAGGTGGCCTGATCTTTGGTACTAGTGTGTATTATATGTGCATACTGGTACAGCATGTGTCACATAGCCCAGTTTAGGGATAACAACTTACTACTGCTGACAGCTGATGGAGTTGATCCTTTGGCTCTGATGGTATAGGAGTGTGCTGTGGGCAGAAGGTCCAGGCTTCAAATCCTGTTGATGACCCAGGCAGGAGGTCTCAAATTCATACCTCAAGATATAGATAAATGAAGACAGTAGGAAGAGACTATTTCAAAGGAAGGCAGGGAAGATCTCCCTAAATGGCTAGAAAGGGAAGTCGGTTTGCAACTGCACTGTAAATCTTATACCTTGTGCTTTCAGAAGGATTTTACCTGTAAACGTTACTGCAGGTTGAAGTGCTGTACCATCTGAATTCCACTTAACATGCTATTGATCACTCTCTTCCCAACAGCAATGGATCTCTTGATAATTTGTGTTACTGCTGCAAGGGTTTTTGTGACTGCAGTGTGGTAGGGATAATTTTTGTGTGCTGAAGAGTTTAATGCATTACAGGTGAAATTCACTCTTGTCAGTAGAATCTGCTGGCCTTCTGCACCACTTAAATCTTCAGAATAATGCTTGGGAGGGATTTCATCCCTAACAATTTACTACATAAAACCCCAGCATAACTTTATTGAAGTCAATGGAGCTATTCTGATTTACACCAACTGAAGATCTGGTCAGCAAGGTATTTCTTAGAAAACTGATGAAAACAGGGATAAGTTAACAAACAGTGATTTGGTGGTTCTTGGTTTTGTTTTTTATTTTTCTGCCTCTTCTCTTCCCCTTCCCCCTCTCCCGCCCAATATGTGATGCCCCTGGTAGAATCAAAATATGATCCAAGTATTGCTATAAATTTTATCATTCTCTTATGCTAACCCCACTAAACTTTTACAGTCTCCAGAATGCACAAAGTCACTCTCCTTTGAGTAGGAAGTTCCTGTTTGTATTTTATAGCTGAGAGTTTGCTTTTTCTCTTTTAGGTCACAGTGGAGCATTATGGCCTTTAAAGCATGATTAAATGATACAGCTTCAGAGCATCTGTCAGAAGGTGAGTCTTCTCTTCTCACACGTGGTTTTACACTTGGGTTCCTCAAATGACTTCTTGTACAGTCACTCTGATTTACACTAACATAATCAAGAGTGGACTCAGGTCTGACACCAAACAGATTAAGCTGTGGGCCTAATCCAGTGCCCATTACAATCTATGAAAGGACTACCATTGATTTGGATCAAATCCTGTGTGCATAAAAAGTTTACATTTGCTTTTTTTTCCCTTTGCATTTGCAGTACTTTGTGTCAGACAGAAAACTGGGGAAGTTAAGCATACATCTGAAAGTATATTGTCTGCTTTGTAATTCTTCTCAAATGTAGGGACACTAAACACAGTTTATTGTCACTGCCAGTGGTTGAAAAAGAGGGTATCTAGAATCATACCCCGCAAGAGATATTACTCAAGTAATACTTTGTTCACTCCTTCATCTCTATTGTTGAGCAAATAGATTTACATTCACTTTGTTTCAAGACCTATTGCATCACTAAAATATGCTGCCACATCTTCACCACAATACATTATGGGGATTACGAAGTATGAGTGAATTGACTATGGAATGCTATATGGCACACTCGGCCACATAACACTCTTTAAAGTACAACAAGCCTATTCCTGTAAAGTGTTACTCATGTGACTAGATCTTGCTATTTATTCAGATTCTAATACCGTGCCCATCAGTGATGTGTTGAGTTCAGTGGAACAACTGACTAAGGGCAGCTCATGTAAATAGAGGTCTGCAGTGTTGAACTTCAATGTGCTAATTCATCTCTCTCTCTCTCTAGATAGCTATATCAAGAGGGAGATGAGAGAATAAATCTACCTACAAAAAACCCAAGGCGCTCTAGTATCATTTATTTCTACTGCCCCAATATTAAACACATCTATTGTTTTATCAGTAGGCTATTTTTCAATGAACCCATAGACATATTGTGAAACTTAGATGAATTACTTGTTTCTTTGTGTAAGGTAGTTGGCACACACACCAGCTCTACTGTATATGGAAAGGCAAACTTAAATTTGTCTAGGCTCATGAATATAAGATATTTCCCAGGTGCATCCTGGTGGTTGTCCTAAAAAAAGTTTCATTTTTATAATTTGTACAAATTGCAACAATTCCCCTTGAAGGCTAAAACCTACTTCTTCCCAATCCCCTCAGACTGTAATCATGACAAGAAAAATATAACGAACTGATCTTTTTAGCCACCTAAATATTTATTAAATGGTAATCCAACTGCTCTACAAAATTCCAATGGATTTTTAATGTTTTGTTCCCCACCCCATGCTTTCTTAAGATAAATCTTGCACAGATTTATAGCTCCAGGTTTTTCAAGCGATCTTTATACCTTAGATATTGGGGGGGAAATATGCTTTTTAGGTCACTTTTTTGTCATTAATATTCATAAAGTAAGTGGCAGTGTCAGAATATTAAATAATTGTGACCTGTACAGGAAAGGAGTTTTTTACTTTAACCTTTTAGAAACCATATTTACATGTTTTAGTATCATGAATAATACATAAGACTAGGTGCTAAGGTTATTTTCAAAGTCAGCCATTTTGGGATCAGGATGTAGAAAACAAAGTAAGAAAAGAGGAGCTGTTTTTCTTTTTTTCCTTATACTCCCTAGTACTCAGGAAATAGCACTGAAGTTTTATGCCGATGGGATTTCTCGCCAAGCTTTAATTTAAACTCTGTTGAAATGAAGAGGCATAAAATAGGTACAGTAGAATCCATTTAAATGAATGCCTGCAAAAGAGACATTTCTAAGAAAACAAATGTTCTACATAGTGAAGTATTAAAAATAAAATCATGCAGCATAACAATTGCTAAAATATAGCCATCCTTATGTCCTCTTCTCAGCAGAATTGTTTGGAGGCCTTTTGGACTATGTAAGCTCTGAAAACAAGGCTGACCAATGCGTTTGAGATAAGGGGCTGAGAAAGTGATAGAGTTGCGGAACATCTCCTTCTCCTATGTGAAAGACACCCTAGAATTTCTGGTGTTGGTGAATGACTAGGGACTTAAGAGACTGAAAATTAATACACTAGGCCTTCATTTTAGGGCACAGGAATAGAATCCACTTCTCTGTTTTGCCATTAGCCTGTTGAGTGACCTTGGAAGAGTGATCTTTCTGCCAGATTTTTACCCCAATTCAGTATTATGCATGATGTGCTGCTAGAGAACAATTCCCCACACTTGGCCTGCATTCAGTGCCAGGAGCTGTGGCCCCTTTTCTAAATGGACAGGAAGGACTAGCTCAGGGGTCGGCAACGTTTGGCACGCGGCTTGCCAGGGTAAGCACCCTAGTGGGCCGGGCCAGTTTATTTACCTGCTGACGCGGCAGGTTCGGCCGATCACGGCCCCCACTGGCCGCGGTTCGCCGTCCCGGGCCAGTGGGGGCGGCGGGAAGCCGCGGCCAGCACATCCCTCGCCCGCACCACTTCCCGCCACCCCCATTGGCCCGGGACAGCAAACTGCGGCGAGTGGGTCCGCGATCGGCCGAACCTGCTGCGTCAGCAGGTAAATAAACTGGCCCGGCCCGCTAGGGTGCTTACCCTGGTGAGCCGCGTGCCAAACCTTGCCGACCCCTGGACTAGCTTGTTCTCCTGCTAGCTTCAGGGGTAGGCTGGGTCTGCAAATTACAACCCTCTGTGACCACAGGGAAAGGTTCTTATCACAAGTGTAAATCCATTTACTTAAGTTGTATGAATGTGGCCCATAGTGTCAGTCCCTTCCATAAGGGATGAAGATACAGTTAAAGAAAATGCATGCACAAACCTGCATTTATTAAAATGACGTTCTGGAAAATTGTTAAAGTATGCCAGCAAGCAAGATCTGGTTCATTTTCCAGCATATTTGATGCTTCATGAAGGATGGAGTTTTACTTCATCTCAAGGAAATGTTCTTGTCGCTGGCAAGGTACTTCCTTTAAATCATTTCCCTACCTGGTTTCTTATCCATTGTGACATGAAAATTTTCTCCTATGAAATGAGCTGTATAATTTGACTAAGGAAATGCTAAGTGCTTCATTTTAGAAGCATTATAGGTTAATGAAGACTTTCAACACCAGAAAGAAAGAGAAGCTAGGATTGTTTCTTCTGTCTTTGCAGTGATTTTATGGTAACTTGTTGTAATCCAGTCATTGAATGAAAAGGGCCCCAGTTGTGGAGTATTTCTCCTGACATACCACATTGATGGAAGAGTGACTTTGAAAGATCTTTTTGCTTATGTTTGCACGAAGCAACTTTGCTCCCTTTCAAGAATTATAATAACCGTTTGCAATAACCTAGCAGTTTTCAGGATGAAAGGTGCTAACTGCAAACAGCATCACCAAAATGCAGCTGCAACCAGGTGGACAACCAGATGCAGTCATGCTGCACTGGCATGGGAGGAGGAGCTCTGTCCAAGGGCATTGGCAAGGTTTTAATTTTATGAAAACTATCGTGTGGGCTTTCATATCTACTTACCCAAAGAGGGCAGGAACTGGGAGCCTGATTCTGCCCCTCCAATGAAGTTACTTCTGACTTACACCAGATGAAACCTTGAAAGCCCAAGGTATTATTTTCATCTTAAAAAACACCATTCCTCCCTCCAGTTCAATAAACCACGGGGGACTCAGGTGGCTGAGGGGCTTTTGACTTTCCGGTGATATTAAACAGATTCCAGGGAGTCTGGATATTTCATACCCAGCGGATACAATGTTGAACAAAAGTTCATTTACCAGCCTTCTTCTTCACTGCCCCAGGACTGAGTTGTTCTAAGCTGAGTTTTACTGGACGTAACAGTTGGGTTAGAGCAATCTATCAAATTGTTCTGTTTTTTTAAGTCCGTACAAACTGCACATTCTGTCAATAACTAGTTTAAATTTAAACAGCTTTTCTCTTTGAATTTGCTATCTGAGTGATGTAAAGTAACTTGAATGTTTTCTCAGTATTACCACAAGAGAGAATGTGTGTTCAAATAGAAATAGTGACTATCATAATACGCTAGAGCTACGTCCTGAAAGGCCTCCTACCATTATCATTAGAGCTGTGCAAAAAAGTTTTTGGTGAATAGTAAATTCACCGAAAAACAGTCTTTTGGTTGCATCAAAGCTATGAAGTCAGGTCAGATTTGACTAGTAGTTTTGGCCAAAAAAGTGTGTGGTGTTCTGTTTGTTTTTTCCTCCTGAAAAAAGTCAAAATATTTCATGTCAACTATTTTGAAATTAAACATTTAGACTTTTCATTTAAAAATGTTGCTGTATTGAACTTAAACAAAAAGGATCAATAACAATTTAAAAAAAATCTAGTATTTAAAAAATAACTTCTAGTATTCTTTTAATCCATAACAAAATCTATTTTTGTTTTGGTGAGAATGGAGTGTTCAGTTTGGGTGAGAAACAAATGAGTTTTTGTTTTTCTGGCTTTCCTGGTTCATTCCCCAAATTGGGAGGGGAAGATTGATTCAGCTCTCACCTGTGCACAGTTTCCTTTACCCAGTCCATGGAACACTTGTGGATCTTTTTAGTTTTCACTGCCAGTCTGGCATGAATCCTTTATGGGAACATCACATTAGCCACTCTGATGCACATAGGTTTTTTTAGTCTTTGGCTTTCTTCCTCCCCTTACAGAGTGACAAGTGGTTCCCTCATCACATCAGGGGAAATTCATCCCAGTGCAAAGCACTAAAGCCTTTGCACCTAATGTAAGAGCTACTTTGGATGCTGAAGTGTTGCATACACCTTGTGTTGCTTCTTTGCACAGGGGTTAACTTCACCCATAAGGAAGTCTCATGTTGTCTATCTTCATTTGTTCTGCATAAGGTAGAGTAGCATATGGTCCAAATAAGAGAATCAGATGAAGCTTGGAGGTTAAATAAGACATGCAAAAATGACTACAAAATTGATCCAATAAATACAAATATTTAAAAAAATATATTTGGATCTGTAACAGTTCTGTTGCATAAAATGTTTCATTATAATAATGCACTTTAATTGCATATCTTTTCATTTGTGGGAGGGTGGGATAGATGTAATATGCCTTGGACAAAAATAAGGATCCATTAACTGCAATCATGCCACACGTTTAGAAATTATTTAACTTCTGATTTGGTTCTCTCACTTTCCTGGACACATACTGTGAAAGTTACTCTATTAATAAAATGGAATTCGTGAGAAACTTAGTAGATAGAAATGGACTACACTGAGTAAATCCAGGCCTGAGTACTGAGCTATGAACAAGTCCCGACACTAGAAACCATTTAATTAAAAATAAATAGAATATATTTTACAGGTGCCATAAGGGGAGGCGAGGGAACAAATATGCAGATAGAAATGCTTCACTAATCCTGAATATGAAGAAAGTTCAAACAAATATATTGGCCTTTGTCGTATTGTACTGTGGGGGGAGGGAGAATTGAATTAAAATCCTTATAGAATTTGTACGTCTGAAAATTTGTTACAGTAATTAAATGCTAATAAAATAAGAGATTAAAAGGATAGCTTCCTTTAAAGACTACTCTCAGCTACCAAGGTCAGAAGGAAAGGATCATTCTATCTGGATAAATGTCATAACTGAAACAAGCAGTAACTCAATTTTCTATATTTGAACATCTCATTATAATCCATGCTGTTGAAAGACATATTAGGTTCCAGAGAGGTGACACAAGGTCTCCTGCTGAAAATCCAGCCTTTAATTATTTTATGGAGGTTAATGTTGCTATAGTGGAGTAGTAGCTTGATCTTAACAGTGAATAATAGATTTCAACAGAAATGAGTTTAATAGAAAATTAATAAGGCAGCACAGAACAGTTGGAATTCAATATGAAGGCTGGTGATTAGCACAGTGAGGAGAAGGTCTTGAAGCTCAAAGTTTGCAGGCTCTTCCCAAAGGTCACATTTCTCAGGTGGTTTCCCAGAGGTTGCACAGAGGTTCTGCGGCAGGATGCAACTAGCATCATACATACATTTTAAAAGATGAATATTTCAAAATGAAACAAAACCACTCTCCTTCCTCTGCAACATCGGCAGAGTCAGGTTATCACTATTAAAACATGACATTGCAAAACTTACCTGGTTTTCCTTCCCTAAGAACTGTAACAGAGTGTTGGTCCGTTAGAGGAGGCTACAGGCCAAGTGCAGCCCTGATCCTGGTTGAGCTCCAAACTGAGGGATTCTTGGGAAGTGTGGTTCATAAAAGTCCAGATACCCAGTCCTGCCCTCCCACCAATAGAATGACAATGTTCCCAGGCAGTGCATTAGCAGGTGGTAAGCCATGTACAGGAGTATGCTGTTTCCTGTTTTCCCCACAGGAAGTACCATACTGAAATAAACACAATAAAACCCAAGCTAAACAGTATTCACTTTGAGTTCCATTAAATGCTTGAGAATCAGCCTAGGTCCATCCAAAGGCTTGATCTTTCAAGCAAACCACAGCCTGCTTTGGCAAGAGCTTGTCCTGACCGTCATTGTCTATAGCTTTAACATTGGATTTCAGCCTGGTTGACCAGCCACTGGTGTGGCTGCAGCATTGCAACCCCCAAGCGTAGACTCCATTTGCACTCGTGGAGCTTACCTCGGTTGCAGTACGGCGGTGCAAATAGCAACTACGTCTGGCTATCCTAAGGTATGTGTTTGTCAGGAATCAGGGCCTGCAGCAGAGCCAGTTTCTGGGCAACCTAATGAGTGCAGTTGGCTTGCAGTAGATGATAGCTCCTGTCTCAGAACAAGCCTTGCCCCTGCTACCCTTGTCTTACTTCAGGTAACCCAGGTTTGACTGTCGGCTCCATTTACCGACTCATGACTGTGGCTCTGACCCTTAGCTCTGGCATGTGGCCTATGACAGAACTTTTGGTTCCTATTCCTGGCTATTGGCTCCTGGTCCAACCACTGGAGGAGTCAGGCCTAGACACGACCACCCACATTCTGATCTCTGCGAATGTGTGACTGGCCAACAATGGCTGTAATAAGGGCCAGTGTGCAGCATGGACTAGGCCTAAATCATGAGAAATGTGTGCAAGGCCAGGTCAGCCTCAGTGGTTTTGGCTGGAGTCTTGCTTGCAGTTCTTGGGTCCATCCGAGCCTGAACTGGCGATAAGAATGGGGGAACTATGATCCAATGTGAAATGAAAGCGAAGACATTCAGAAACAGATGTGACCCAAACCCTTCACAGCTCTGCTTCCAGTCTAAATTGAATCTTAACAGGGTAATGGGCAAACTGTTGTAATTTGACTGAGAGAAGCTTACTTTGAAAGCATTTATGGCTACAACTTCTTGTTTAAATTAAAACTGAAACTTTTTTCTTTCATATAGAGCTTCTCTTTATTTTTCTGCTTATGAATCATCATAGCTTTAACTTCCTGAGGAAAATTGAGCACTCAGGGAATTGAGTGCATGTTGTTACTTCTAATATGCTGGTTTTGAATACAGAATAGGAAAGGAACATCAGCATAGTTTTTAATGGCATAATCACCTATTTTTTTGACTAAAACATCCTGGGTAATTAAGCCCAGTACAATAAGCCTAGATCTTGGACAGTATGGGAAAACCTGCCTTGTTAGGGTTGCTTCCTGCTTTTTAAAACTACATAGAAAGAGTTCTTTGTGAGCTTCACGAATTTCATTGAAATTGATAGAAGGGAAGCAAATCAAGTAATTCAAATGCAGGTCCAGATTCACCCAAACACTCCGGCTTCTTTGTAGCACTCCAGTGCTGCAAAGCAGCTGCAAACGCATCTTAATTGACTGGGTTAGCCAGGTTTATGGCTGACTTGCATCACTGAACTGGCATGGGGCAGGCAGGTTGTACACATGAGTCTGGCCCTATGTTCATAGCTTAGAATTTTGGGGTAGAACAAACCTATAGAATCTTCAGTTTATGATTATGGGGTGCATTTGTACTGTGCCTGGATTCTGGTTGTTGAGTTGGGATTTAGTGCATTATTTTTGCATTCCTGAAGACAAACTGAAAATTGCATATGCATGGTGTTCGGCCCTTTTTTATGCTAATATATCCTTTGAGAGGGCTCACTCATCTGAGATGATCCCTAAGTGGACCCTAGAACTTTATCAATGGTCCCTAAGCCAAGGCTGGTGTATAGTTGAGGTGTGAGGGTGAGATGTAGAAGACAACTGCATCTGATGCTACCATTTTGTCTGAGTCCTGTAGGTCCTGATCCAAAGCCCACTGAAGTCAATGGGAGTCTTTCTGTTGCATGGACTTTTTTTCTCTCTCCAGAAAGGATCCTTTCTGTTAGTGTACAGTGAGTTGTTGAATTCTGATGATTGAATTTACACCTATGTATGTTATACATTAATGTTACTTTGAGTAAAAAGTCAAGTGATCAATAGGCTATACAGATCTCATTTGATAGCTTCTGTCTCAATTGCTGGCTCTACTGATATTTTTAAAAGAAAAATCTCTACCTGGACTGAAGGCAGAGAAAACTGTAACCCTAGGTCCAGGAGAGGAAGGCCAGGTTAACTTGAGGCCTTATTCATCTCTTCTCGCTTACACCAGTTTTATGCCAACGTACCCTGCTTGGGCATGATTCTGTTGCCCCACACCTTGGGTAGTCATTCACATCAGTGCAAAATGCCATCATGCTAATTTGATAGGTTTTTATGCTCACTTTACAATGGTGTACATGGCTGCACCAGGTGCAGAGCAACAGTGAATTGGGCCCACTTAATTCCACAGAGCTACTTCTGATTCACACCTGAGTTAAAGAATCAAGCCCATGCTTTTTCTTTTGAGGCTTCTATACACCTAGGCTTGCTAGAGTCTATTGGATAAAAGAATAAAGGTGCACTGGCTGGGTCTTATGCATTAGACATGGCAGTTGTCAGATTCTATAGAGCAGTGTAATATTTGTGAATAATTTCATAGCACATAATGCTGTCTGAAAAATATAAGTGCATGAGACCCTTGTACAACCCTTGTGTGAGATGCATGAATGCATCAAATCATTGCAAAGCTTGACAAATCCCTGGGTGCTGCTACTTTTTAAAATAATAATAGTAAGAACCAGAGCCTTTGGGTCCTTCATTTGATAAATGCTGTTCCTCCTGTCCAGCTTCACTAACTCAGAAATTGTAGTTGGAGACTGGCAAATGACATGCCAGCTGCACTTGTGAAAAAGTGCATTTTGGTGCAAGGTGCCAATGTATTTTTGTGCAGGGACAGGCCTTTATATTTGCAAATGCTCTTAATTCATATTTTGCATAAATTAATTTATCCACTGATAAGAAATAAGGCATATATAGTGCATTCTCCAATCTAGTAAGATTTAGAGCTTGTCCACACAGGAAAATTAAACTAGAATATGGTGTGGTCTTAATTTAAAGAGGATTAACTATTTCTGACTGACGCACGGATGCCTTATTCTGAATCACTTCCAAAGAGCATTCACCATATAGTTAATCAGGAATAGCTCCCTGTATAGACAGGTCCTAAGTTAGCTAGTGTTACTTTTTTTGGAAAACAAACCCACTTTGGCATGCAAAATGCTACTGCATATTCATACTCTTTAAGATCTAATTTTAGCCAGCTTGAGACTTCATTACAACATGCTCACATAATTGAACGGCTTTCATCCAAGAGTTTTTGTACTGTCCTATTATTCTTCCTCACTTGCACAGAATTGAAATGATCCAAATGCTTTTCAGTTTTTTTTTTTAAATTATGCACAGCTAGAGAAGGAATCCACTAACATTTAATTTCACACCAAATTATAACCTCAAACCTGCAATGGCTTAAACATACAAGTAACTTTACACACACGAGTAGCCCAAGTTTTGCAGGGTTGGGGGCCAAACTTCGATGAATAAATCTCATATATTGAAGCCCAAACAGTTATCAGTGGGTGCCAAATATTCATTTGGGTACTTCAGTGATGATTTGCAAATAGGCCTCTTCATGTATGACTTCAACCAATGATAAAGGGAAAAATTTAGCTTATGCACCTAAGTATGTTGCACTACATACACATTCTTGAGATAGTTTGTGCAAAAATAAAATCACGGGGAAAATATTAAAAATAAAGACCAAAGTGTTTTTAAAACTAACAATCCCACCCACTCACCTTCAAAACTTCCATTGGCAACTTATTGACTCTGATTCTCTTTGGCAATATATTGGACCTTTTGTATTGCCAGAGAGTTGGAAGAGAGAATCAGGCCTGGAGTATAAACAAGAATCGAGCCCACTGTTCTTATCTCCTCTTGGCCTTGTACCTTGAGTGGAATCATTACACTATGAAGCCCTAATCCTGCAAGCTGCCTCACATCGTAGATAGAGCCTTAGAAGAATAATAGTCATTAGTAAAACTTTACATGTGCTTTGCAATGGCAGTCAGTATCTCTATCCCCATTCTACCGCTGGGGAAGTGGCTTGCCCAAGGTCACGCATCAGGCGGCGCAGAGATAGGTATAGAACCCAGGTTTCCTAAATTTAGTGCTTTATCCACCGGTCAACACTGCCTTCCACTGAAGTGAGGGGGGCTTGTGTGTGCACAGGGTTCTGTTCAGCTTGTGGAATTGGGGCCTAAACAATTACGGACCAGATTCCTCACTGCCCTGCACCATGTGCACTCAATTGCAAAGTGGGCATAAAATGGTACCGTTCTGACTTCTTAGTGTGTTAACATCCACTTTCCTTTTGACGACACATTATGACACCATTGGAGAATGTGGTCCACTGAATCAATATGCATTGAAATGAAGACCCTGCATATAGTGTTCATAATTTTTTAGAAAAGTAAATATCTTCCCTCTTCTAGAATTGTATGGAATCCATGTTTCTCATAACCAACACATTTTAAATTAGTCTTTTATTATTGCTTCTAGGTTAATCATTTCTGTTGTTTCAGAGTAGCAGCCGTGTTAGTCTGTATCCGCAAAAAGAACAGGAAAATTTGTTAGTCTCTAAGGTGCCACAAGTACTCCTGTTCTTTTCACTTCTGTTGTGCTCTTTTGCGCTGCTGTAAATGAAAATAGCTGTGTTATAAGCTATTACAAACATGGCTTATATAATAAACACTGACATAGTTTTAATTAAAATGATGCTGCCAGGCCCCTCAATTTAAAATAAAATTATATGACCTTTGTTACATTGCTGTACCCATGTTCTGGGTAAACTCCATTCCAGATAAAAAGCTAGTGAGGTGGTGGACAGAAAAGATTTAGGCTTTCTGAAGTAAAATGGAACTATATACTGCCTTTTGATCTATGAAACCAATTCTCATTAATGTCTGAGACTGGTGCACACAGACTGACTTGTTTGTACTCGGTATGCATAACTGCTTCCCATTTGGATTTTCATCAGCAGTATTAGTTACCCACTGCTTGAAACAAATTAATATGTGGTGAGTAAGGCTGTGGATGTACTGAGGGTCTGATCCAATGAGCACTGAAATCAATAAAAGTCCTTGGGCAAGTGACACACTCTGTATCTGTCAGTTCTCCATCCCTAAATTGTGATAGTGGATAGAACTTCCAAAAGCACCTAAGGGGACAAGGCCCTTTTTGAAAATGGGAACTTATGCCAAGATCCTGGTAAGATCCACCAAGAAAGGTAAGATCCTCTTAGATGCTTATGAAAATTTTATTTAGAAATGCTTCCTCTCCCTCCCACCTTCAGACTGTATGTGCAGCACCTAGAAACATGAAGCCCTGCTTTTGACCAAGAGTTCTGGGCACTACTATATTCCTTCCTTACAAGATAGGAAGAAAGCCTTTCAAACATCTATATGTATCCAACATATCTTTATTGGTCTATGTTTTAAAGACAACTCTTTCTTTCTTTTAGCATAGCTTGTTAAGTAAAATACTGAAGGTTACCTGGGTTCCACTTAAAACTAATTAGAATTGAATGGAGCCTCGAAAATCTCTTTGGTACAGGGACACTCTTCTGTCTCTATTATCAACCTCCATGTACCTTAAACTGGATTTGCAGCAGCATAGTTCCATTGATTTCATTTATGGTTTACTACTTGTGTAAGTGAGAAGAGAATTAGACTTATTGGGCTTCACTGTAAACTCTCTCATATTGGTGTACGTAACAAACAGCTTCCCTGAGATTAATGGGAGTTACACGGGTGTAAACTGCAGAACCAGAGTGGAAAAGCAGGCACATATTGGGCATTTTTCTCCATTTGTACCTGAATTTCTCTCCTCACTCAAGCAAAAAAGTCTCCATCCATTTTTGGTTCCAGCTGAGATAGGACTACTGTGTAGTTAGTTTCATGATATTGAGCAATTCTTCAGAGGAAGAAAGAAAGAAGACAATTACATGCAGAGCACAAACAAGGAAAACTTATAAAAGACACGGACCAGACTGTGCTTGATTTACTATATTTTCAAAGCATCAATGGTACATACTTAAAGGAGGTCCAGCTCCCTTCATATAAACTGTTTTATTATTTTTTTTATTAAAACTAATATTCCATCGGGAGTTCGGGGGAATTTTTTAAAGTTAACATGAACAAATGCACTGTAGAGTAATACAATCTCCCAGGCCTAGCCCCAAAGCATGTAGGCTGATATAAAGTCTCTGAGCTTCATGTGTGACTCCTGCTGACACCAAGGGTGGCCCTTGGACACCCTTAGAGTGAAGCTATCTCTTATCTGAAAGCACAAAGCTAATTGGTGTCATGTTGCTGCATGTGTTCAAGAATGAAATGTAATGAATTGAAGGGAAGCATAATGGAATTAACCCCCTCACCCCCAACTCCAGCCTGGACAATCATCCACCTTTCACTGTACAACAACCATAGTTACATACGGGACCTACGTTGTCTCAAAGGAAAAGTTACTTCATAGCTAACTCTAAATAACAGCCCTTGAGAGGTCGGGAGGAAAGCCGGAGATGGCTCCTGGGGACAACAATGAGCAGCTTAGTCTTTACCTAGAGAGCTTAGACGACTGGAAGGGGCGAATCTACCCAGATAGGGATTTTTTTGTCTGTTAAGAGGCCAGCAAGCATGCTGTGTAACCTCATGCTGCATGGTCCTCTTCACTCACCATGTCTGCCAGCAGCACTGCTCACCCATAGAACTTCTGTTCTCCCATGGCTGCCTGTTCCACCTTCCCCAATCCTCCAACTCACTAGTTTTAATCACTTGACTATAGCCATTTCCTTGCAATAGAAAAGCACTTTCTTGACTCTTCAGCACTATGCATAGCTAAGCTAATGAACTCAGCTAAGCTAAGCTGTCGTTTGGGCCCAAATGGCACACCAGGCCCCATGGCAGGACCCATTGTAGAGACCATAAACTTAAAGACAAAGGGTTCCCGCTCAGGCATTGAGCATCACTCATAACAGAAATGAAATGCTTTGTTCTTCTCTTGATCTCTTCACCCTTCCCCAACCCAGCAAGAATATAATATACAATGGGGCCTTTACCAAGCCTGAGGTATGCCTCTGAATTTGGGGCTGGATTGAGTGGGATGATATCATGGAGCTTTTGCCCATCCCTTTATACTGAATCGCCATTTTCTCCTGTTGGGAATTCCTCCTTTCCCCTGCTCAGGCCCCTTCTGCCTGGGGCTATATATCCTACCACCAAGGGAGACCCACCACTCTCCTTGATTCCAGCCCAAAGAGCTGGAGGCGAGCTGGAGACAGGATGCACCTTCCTCCTGGAGATTATATTAATATCTCCTCTGGCACATGTTTTGAGTCCATATTATGAAGAAAACCCAAGGTCAGTCTTGAATCAGATCTACCATGCAACAATGCAGTTTCTGACAAGTCAGTGGACCAGTCCAAGCCTAGGTTTTTAAGGTGAGCCTTAGACAAGGTTGGTCTGACCGTTCATATCTCTGTGGAAGTGTTCACTGCAGGTATATTTCTATTTCTCCCTTGCACACCAACAAAAGTCTAATGTGAGGCTGTTGGGATGAGTGGAGGGCAACCAGAGAATTTAGGAGAGGGGAGGGGGGGGAAATTTAAAAAGAAAGCAACTAACTTTCTTAAAAGCTTGGATGAAAATATTTATCACCTTTGAGGGTTTTCCATACACATGTATGATGAATTTCCAAATCAAGCACTGCAAAATCTCAAGTTATTCTTGACAGGTATTGCTAGTAGACAGTAAGGATGAGAAGAAGGAATCCTTTTCCAGAATTAGCAGTGCACAACTGTTAAATTTGTAGCCATTTATATAGGGAAGGACACACATAGGCGGACATTAATAGCTTTTTCCTTGGTTTATAACCCAATTTCCATCCTTCATTGCTTGCCTTTTGAAGCACTTAATGCCCCTGAAGAACATCCAAGAGTGGAGAGAATTTGCATTCCTCAGCAGACTCCAAGAACATCTTAGCTTTTGCTGCTATAAAGCTCTGGTCTCGTATTTATTTATTTTTATTTTATTTTAAAAACACAGCTAACGGCAACTGGGATATCATCTTGGAACATACTCTCTTGGCAGCCCAGTCAGGTTTCTTCTTTTCAGTGCTTCATCCACTGTCAGGATGTAGCTGTTGATAAGATCTTTCATTTCCTGGGTAAACGGCTCAAAATCCTTCTGCCTAGCACCTGACCGCTTGAAATTCCCATCTCTGTTGTTTTCGACACAGAGCAGTCGGTCCTCTGTCACCGTCATGTTTAGGAATTCCACCATTTCTTTCAGCTTGGAGATGAGATTCTGTTTTAAGTCTTCATAGTGAATAACAAAAAGATGTTTTCCATATTTTAACCAGTCTAAGACGTGAGAGGCCCACCATGAGGCGTAGCTGTTGACAAAGTCTGGCCACTCTAAACATTGGGGAAAGAGATGGGAAGAGGGGAAGTATTAGATGGTCTTATCCACACTCTGTTTTAATAATTTCCCAAACATTCTCCTGGAGCAGCAATAGAACGATCTTGCTGAATGGGGCAGCAAAAGTATAAATTGGAGCAGTCCTTGTCCTGTTTGTTAGGGACGGCTGACTTCTTTTTGCCTAAGTTTGATCTAAAGCTGGTGAGATTTTTTTTTTTCTTCAAATTTTGAAATGTCAATGAATTTTTTTTTTTTCACAAAAAAGTTAAACTTTTTAGTGGAACATGTTCACAGTTTTTAAAATCAGCTCTAGTTTGAACCCCCACTAACTCGCTGTGTTTGGTCTGAATATGAAAGTTGCTGAGTTTGCATGTTGCTTAGAAAACATATTGAAAAACAGAAGCAGAGAAAGGGGCGTGTTGGTGTGTGTGGGGAGGAAATCGATAAAAGATTTTCAAAAATGGAGGAACGATTATGATGATCTAGTCTGACCTCCTGTATAACACAGGCCATGGGACTTCATTGAATTAATTCCTGCTTGAACTAGAAAGCCTGTGCCTAATTCTTCACAAGTAGAACAGTGGTATATTGAAACCACTGGTGTAAACCTGTAGCACATTTATTTAATCAATTGCTGCAAAGAGAGGAGCGATTCTAATAGAAAGGGCACTGGACAGGAAGTCACAAGATCTGGATTCTAATCCCAGCTCTACCACTGATATGCCTGGTCTTAGGCAACTCTGCCACCCAGTGCCTCCACTCCACTCCTTTCCTTTGTCTTGTTTGTTAGATTGTAAACGAATGGTCCTTGGTTGTGGGGGATAAGGGGGGGAACCATGGGTTCAGGATAGAAATATACGATGTTGGAGAACCCCCCACAAGAGTTTATGCAGTTTGCCCATCCCCTTATTCTAACGCTTCGGATATACAAAAGGAGAAGCCCATGCTGAGTTCTTTAGCATTGTAACGTATGAATGTAGCAATACATTCTGTGGGGGATTTAAAGTTCTCATTTGCTTTGCCAGCTGAAAGTATCAAAAGAAAAATGAAATGTGAGGGGTGCATTTTTAAAACGTGTTCAGGGGCACCGAGTAACGGTCAACGAGTCCTATTATTACTAATCTGTACTATAGTAATGCCTGAAAAATGCATAAAAATGTACCCCAACAAATCCTGTTGATCATCTCCTGGATCTTAAACGAATCCGTTTAATAGCTCTCACCTATTAGATACTGCGGGGGCAAATTCTCACCACAGCACACAGCTTGGTTAAATGGGTTGTGTGCAGCGTTTCTCTGCAAAGAGACATTCTCTCGGCCAGGCTGCTTCTCCTTGGTCACTACTGGAACTTCAGTGCCGTGCTAGTCCTGGTGCTGCACTCACTTTCTGTGACCAGTGATGTGGTTTAAGACTCTAACCACCTCCAAAATTCAGATCTGAGGTTTCTGGGGGCCTCCCTCTGCCCTAGGACCTGATGGAAAGTTCACTAACCTCAGTAGCAAAACTCTCAAAGACTTTAATGAGCTTTTGATCAGGCCCTCGATGCATTGCCCTGCCAGCAACACTCCCATAGCACCCCACCTTCAAGGCTTATCATTTGAAGGCCATTTTAGATGCCCATTGATTAGCAATGGCTTGGCATGTTACCTTTACTCTTCCAGTTCCTATCTGTTGCATATCCCAGGTGGCCAGCACATTTCCGGTTGAATTCTGCCATTAGAGATTTGTATGGGTTCCTTATCAACAAGATGGCGGAGTCAAACATTTCGATCTCTCTCTTGCCACTTTCATGTGTTTTCACACAGATAGTCCTCCTGCTTCTCCAGTGGTCTTTTTCTCCTTTAAAACCTGTTTTAAGATATGAGGGATTCATTGTTTTAAAAAAATTCAGATTTCACATTATAAATGAGATCCTCTAATGGTGTAAAATTCTAACAACTACAAGAGACAAAGTAACTTAGTGGATCGAGTCCTGGACTGGGAGTCAGGAGGTCCGGAATTCTATTCCTGATTCTATCAATGACCAGCTTTGTGACTATTAATTCTTAATTTTACTTGGCCAGTAAACTCTTTGGTGCAGGGACCACCTTTTTTTCCCCCCCTGGAGTTGTACAGCTCCTAGCACAGGAGCAACAGGGCCCTGGTCTATGACTGGGACTTCCAGGTACTACCACAATATTAATAATTGTAAATAGATGAGACTTGGGTGGCCAAGGAATTAGTGGAAGCAATCTCAGAATGGTTAGCAATTATCTTCAAGAACTTATGGAGAATAGCTAGGTCCCAGAGGACTGGAGAATGGCAAACACAGAACCGATCTTAAAAATGGGAACAAAGGGGACCCAGGCATAGGCGCCGACTCTGTGGGTGCTCTGGAAAAAAAATGGTGGGTGTTCAGCACCCAGCAGCAGCTCCCCGCCTGTCCCCCCACCCAGCTCGCCTCCGCCTCCTCCCCTGAGCACACCGTGTGCTCGCTTTTCCCTCCTAGCTCCCAGTGCTTGCGCTGTGAAACAGGTGTTTCGTGTGGCTGGGAGGGAGGTGGGAGGAGGAGGAGGAACGCAGTGCACTCGGGGAAGAGGCAGGGCTGGGGCGGGGATTTGGGGAAGGGGTCCAATAGGGGTAGGGAGGGGGCGGAGTTGGGGCAGGGAGGGGGCGGGGAAAGGGTGGACAAGAAGTAATGGACTTAATCTGCAGCAAGGGAGATGTAGGTTAGATATTAGAAAAACTTTCTAACTATACGAGTAGTTAAGCTCTGGAATAGGCTTCCAAGGGAGGTTGTAGAATCCCCATCACTGGAAGCTTTTAAGAGCAGGTTGGATTAACACCCGAGAAGGATGGTCTAGGTATACTTGGTCCTGCCTCAGTGCAGGAGCCTGGACTTGATGACCTCTTGAGGTCCCTTCCAGCCTACATTTCTATCATTCTATAATTTTCTTAAGTGATTTTTGGGTTCCCAGCTTGAGACACCTTAAAGGGGCCTGATTTTCAGAGGGCAGCTGTTCAGCACTTTCAAAAATTTAGGGCCATTTAACTTGTCTCTCATTGGGCCCACAGCCACTAGTCAGTTTTGAACATCATGGCCAAATTCTTTAGGTGCCTTTGAAAATCTTAGCCTAAGAATCTAGCTCATTTGTTGCCTATAAAATTCTTTATGGGCCAGTTCTGACAATGGGGCAAGGTAGGGGTGTGTGTGTGTGTGTGTGTGTGAGAGAGAGAGAGAGAGACAGACAGACAGACAGACAGACAGACAAGGATGATGATGATAATAATAGATGCTCAAATTTGCACAGTTTACCTAATATGACCCCGCAAATCAGAGCAAGTTTTTACTCATGAAAATGTTTGTGAATCAGTTTATCTATGCTATTCAACCAGTCTCTGTACACTGTCTCACATTCCAAATGTGTTTTATTTTTAACACAGGTGTTTATAATATTGACAGACATATTTATTCCAAACAGAAACAAATGTCAAGACGAGTAAATAAATGTGCATCTTTAAAGCTGATTTCATGTTTTCATGTGACTCCGACAACAATACCTTTGTTGTACAGGGTTCCATCAAAGTAATAGCTTCCAGTGTAGTATCCAGTGGCGTGTTCTATTAAATGACGAGCCCAGGTATTCCCGGCCCCAGGAAAACTAGACAAAGCAACAAACACTTTGGATTTGGTAGTGAGGAATTTCCTATCTGTGCATCGGGTGTCTGTAAGTACAGAAGATATTTCATTGTAAGCAGGGTGGCTTCTTATTAATTTTACTGACAGCTACTGATTACAAGGTTTATTGCTTTCATTTTTCTATTTATACCATAGGATATCAGTTTGAGTCCAGATGTGATTCAGATACTTCTCAAAATTAATTCAGCCTTAAGAGGCCAAAGAGTTTATCCTTAGAGGAGGCTTTCAAGAGACTGACGTCATGTTAGGCAATGCTTTATTATTAGAACTGCAGCAAATTATTATACCTACCTGCAGGTTCTAATAAAAGCCCCTGGATGCATGTTTGTTAACTGCTATTTGCCTGGCAGGCTGGCTGTTCGCTGACCATCTGAATGTACCATTAGACTTGTGAATAAAGTGTTTCATTGTAATAGGAGAGGTTTCCTATACGTTAGAGTTCAATTCAACCTCTTAGCCTGGGATTTTCAAAAGCAAAACAATATTCCATGCTTTGAAGGCCCTTCATGGTTGCAAAAGCAGTGCTAAAATATGACAAACAAGACAGATTGCATGTGCGGTTTTAAAAATATAATTGCCATTAAGGACAGCCACAGTCATTCTTTTTGTACCTGTGTAAGTGTCATATTGGTGACAATTGCTGACTGTGGTGTCTGTTTACAGAATAATCCGCTGATTTCTATACAGAGAGAAAAGATGTAGGTACATTTTGGGGGGAGGGGAGGGAATCAGGACCACTGTTTGCAAAGAAGCATCACTAAAAAAAGTAGCACCACAGGCAGAAGACGTAGCTCTTTCCACTGACAGAAGCGTGTTCAGCATTACAGAATGATGCATCCTTGGCACTCAATCCTCCAACAGTCATGTGTCGGGCAGCATCAGTGCATACTTGCCTATCTACAGTATACGGGCCAGAGCCTCAGCTGGTGTAGCTTGGTGTAGCTCCATATGAAAATGGAACTCTGCCAATTTATACCAGCTGACGATCTGGCCCTACATATGTAACTGTATCGCCCAGACCTTTTGCTACCTCCGGGGGAACATCTGAGTGCTTTGCAAAGGAAATAGCCAGAAATTAATGCAAATGATAAGGGTGGGATGGGGCAGATTGCTCACCCACTATGAAACAACACTAGGCAAGATTGTGTCTTTGTCTGTATGGGGCTCTTTATAGGGCGGGGAAGTGATGCACCACTCCTAACTCAAGGCAGTCTCTTAAAACCCACAATCTACCTGTAAACGTGTATGTAAAGAATGTTCCCATTGTATCTGAAAATTAGTCAATTGGCCATAATCAAGATGGGGGGGCGGGGAGGAAGGGCAGGGATTAAGCTTCAGACTTCAGTTCAACATCCTTCCTGAGAGGCTTGTGCTGAAATGGAAATCAAAAGAAATTAGGCTTTCCGGCACTTCAGAAAGGTTGGGCGTAACCTGTCTCGCGAGCACATTATGTTAGATCTGCTGCAAACAGGGCCAATGACAGTCTCAAATTTCAATCCGCAAAGTAAGGGATGCTGTAGGAAGTAGGGTCAGCTGTCTAGTGAGCTTTTCTCGCTCAGAAGAAAATATCAAACCCTGACTATGTAGATATTAACATGAAATGGATTCAACTTTAAAACAGAAAGTGGTGGTCTATGAGCTATTTTCTCTAGTTATATTTCAGAAGCTGTATGGACATCTTACATTGTGGAACTGAAGGGTTTCACAATCATGACGCTACTTTATTGGCATTGCCTGTGGATATGAGGCATTGTGACTTAGTAGGTGGTCCACCACAGTGGGTCTTGGGAGGCCTGGGTTCTATTCCCATCTCCACCTTGGGAAAGTCACTTTGCCTATCCCTGCCCTTTTCCCCATCTGTAAAACAGGGATAATGAGGCTGACCTCCTCTGTAAAGGACTTTGAGATCTTCTGGTGAAAAGTGCGACACGAGAGCTTGGTATTATATACGTATACCTATTAATGCCTGCCTAACCTCAGAACGGGGAATGAGGATAACCCAGGAAGAGGGTATGTATGGTCATCCTTAATGAATAGACAGAAGAAATACTGCACATTGCTCCTCATCCCATCGCATACAGTGCCATCCATTTAAAAGTTGCAATGGACAAACGCCTGCATGTGATCCAGCATGGAGGGTGCCCCAATATCCCTCCCCAATGTGATTTCTAAAATCAAAGCATGCTTTGAAGTATTCAGAGTTCAGATTTGGAACCCTGATCCTGCTCTGGCTGAAGTCAATGGGAAAATTCATAGCCTGAACTACTGGATTCTTACCCAAAATAACTTGAACTTCCAAACATCTTGAAAGTGCGCAATTAAATCTCTGGATTTTCAAATTAGTTCAGAGGGCTGTAGTCCAATAGGGGTATGAACCAATAAATGCTCAGAAGTGGGCCTTACCTACTCTACTTTGAGTCTGATACGTGTTGGTGAAAATGGGCCATGAGCAGAAGTTTAGGCCTCTGTCCAGCAGGGCTCTTAGAGATATGCTCAGCTTCATGCCTATGAATAGTCCCACGGAGATCAGTAAAACTACTCATGCGCTTAAGTATCCGGTTCACTTTAAGTGATTTGCTGGATTGAAGCCTTATTGACAATGTTACCAACCTACTTCTAGATGCTTATGAGGATGAGCATTAAGAGGAAGATGTCGCAAGTAAATTAGAAATGCTGGTAGCACTGGTTTTAATGCAGCTATAACTGCAATATGTATGAGCCAGAGAGAGCATGGTTTGTGGTTAAAGCACAAAACTAGAAGTCTAGGTTCTATTTTTGACTGTAATATAGCTATTGTTTGGCTCTGGGCATGGGGCGGGGGTGGCTGGGTTCAGTGTGTAGGTGATGGGTGGTGGTGCTGGTCTGTGAGATACAGGCTGTCACATTGGATGATCTGGTGGTCCCTTCTGGCCTTAGTCACAATGTTTAAGTGCAGGCAAAGCTCTGTGCCTCAATTTCCCCACCTGTAAGATAATTACTTCACCCACAGGGGTTTTGTAAGGCTTAATTCATTGTTTGTAAAAGTGTTTGAAATTCTCCTTTGAAAGGAGGTTTATTGAAGTTCAACACGGTATCAGTGTAATTTAGTTTAGGGTGAAGGGAAAGTTCTCATTTGTATAGTTAAAGTTGTTTGAAAAATCTAAAGCCCATGAAACTGGCCAGGAATTTTAAGGCCAGGGATTTCCAAAAGCCGCTACTTGATTATGTTGTATCGATAACATCTTATTTTGCTTGCATGGCTATTTTACTCTTGTAAACACCACATACAACAGTGTTAATTTTGTGTTAATTTCTATATTACATGTATGTATAGTGTGTATATAAAACACATATGTTAATGCTACTTAACACATAAGTTTATATACACATATGCAGCAAAGAATCCTACAGCACTGTGGAACCATTTTATCTACCCCTGAAATGCTGTCATGTCTGGGCTGGAAAATGATCCATTTTTCAACAGTGACTGACAAAATCGCATATCGGTTTGATAAAGGAAGGGAAAGACTACCCTATACAACTGAAACTGCATGAGGAATTTAGGTATAGGCAGGCTTCAATGATTCAAACCAGAATGTGGCCTGGACATTACAGCTAACACCTCTATGGCTAGATGTTCACCTGGTGTAAACAGGTATCGCTTCATTGACTTCCGGGGGCTCTTGCTGAGTTGCAGCATTTACCTTGTACTGGAGTCTGATAGACATGATAGTAATTCTCTTCTCTTGGCACCTCAGCCATACTACTGACGTTCTGCAGTCTGCTGCAGAACAACCTGTCCACGCTGTCGTGAAGAGTGAAATGCATTGTGGGATAGCCACAGTAGCATTCTGGCCCTCCGATGATTGCCAAGGGAAATTCCTATCCAAGAGAGAAAACAGATCAGAATGCAAATGCCCTGGCATCAACAATCTTAAGAGGACACTCCTAATATAAAAGCAAAAACTATACCTTCAAAGGGCAAACTGTCAGGATCAAAGCAATATTTGTTTTCATTGAAAATCTCATACCTATGTCACTAAGTTGTCCATTTCTCAGGGCAAGTTTGTGAATCTTTTTCTGATTGTTTTGCTGAGAACTTAGAGATTCAAAACACTTTCCATCTCCACTACTAATTTATGGAATTTAAGGACAGAAGAAACCTCTATGGTCATCACTCTAACTTTCTGTGGCCATAGAATGCCATCTGGTAATGCCTACAATGGAGAGTGGTGGTGTTCTTTACTATAAAAGTCAACATTACTAATCCCAAGAATTTGTTGCTGAACTAGAGCATAACTTTTTAGAAAGATAGTCATCCACAATTTAAAGACACCACAATCCAGCTCCCCAGCTGGTGTAAATCAATATAACCACATCAACATGGGCACCATTTTTCTGGTTTTCAGCAGCTGAGGATCTAGCCCAGACTAATCACAAACTTGAATAACCACTGAGGTCCATTGCCAGGATAGAGCCAGGACGGAGAAGAAAACTGTCCTTGGACTTCAAGAATTCTGTTTTCAGAAAAAGGATCAAGGGGGAAAGCAGGGATTTAGATGAATTAAAGGCTAAATACATTTACAAAAACAATGGAAAACCACGAAGAACTGAATATCTCCTACTCTGACTCATTCACATGCCTGAGTGCCCAAACAGTGTTTATTTTGTATAGCTTTCAGAGGGAATCTCCCAAGCTGATGAATCATGAGCAGAAAACAGTCATTTAAAAACAAAGCCAAACTCTGTTAAAAATATAGTAGGAAGAAATGTTTACACCATCGTAGACAAAGAGACTGAAGTAACAGCACACATGGGCCTCCATCAGGGTTTCCAGAGCCAGTAGGAGATCTATGGTACCATATTCACAGCTATATGCAGTCACTGCATGGGTGAGTTAAAGAGCCAGGATGGGCACCTTTGCCACTCACTTTCCTTGTGTCTTGGGCTATGTCTACATTTAAAACTCTACCGTGGCACAGCTGTGCTGCTGTAGCACTTGAGTGTAGACACTATGGTGATGGGAGGGGTTCTCCCATTGCTGTCCATAATCCACCTCCCCGACAGGCAGTAGCTAGATTGACGGAAGAATTCTTCCATTGATTTAGCACTGTCTACACTGGGGCTTAGGTCGGCTTAACCATGTCTTTCAGGGGTGTGGATTTTACACACCCCGAGAGACGTGGCTAAGCCAATGTAACTTTTCAGTGTAGACCAGCCCTTGAAATAAATACTTCATACTGCAATTTTACTTTATGGTTCTCTTAAAGTATATCCATTGGATCGGGGTGCCGAAGGCAAGATGGGCAGGGGAACGCCTTGTTTGTGAATCCCACCGGAGCTTAGATGTGAGTTAGGCATTGAGCTACTTGGTAGTGTCAGGACTCAGGTGACTGCGCCCAGCCAGCTGTTGAAATTTAGGCACCTAGACTTTAATGTTGGCAACCAAAGCACCTAAGGTGGGATTCACAAGAGGGACTAAGTCTAACATTTAGGCACTACAGGCAGTCGCAAAACTGCTTAACTGCCATCTAACCCTGTGGGCACCTGAACTCTGCAGGCACCCCTAAATCATTTTGAAAAATGAGGCGGACTCTCCTAGGTCACTTGGGAATTTTTGAAAATATGACACTACATTGACCACATGGGTCAATACCTACCATGCTGCTATCAAAGTGTGACTGGAGATATATAAAATTAAACAACACATCCAGATACTAGGAACCAGATTTTCAAGAAGCTCAGACTAGATTCTTTTTTTTAGTGCACCTGCAATTGAGGGTAGATTTTCAAAAGAGCTCAGCTCCTATTTAGGAACCAAACTAAGGGTCACATTTTCAAAAGTTTTCAGCCCACAGGATCACCGGGGGTGATATTTATGGGTAACATTTTACAGAGTTCAGCTCTTTGAGAATCTGACCATTTATTTATATGCTTACATCGGGAGCTGAGCTCGCTTGAAAACCTGATCCCAGTTGTGGGAGCTGAGCACCTAAAAATCTGGCCCTGAGATCTGTTGAAAATCCCTGATGTCTTTTCCCTTCCATGTGACAGCACATCTTGGGTTGGATTCAATGTTAAATTAGGCCCTTAGACTTCAATGGGGTTACTAAAACAAGGCAGGCTTGCTTCACTGCACAGAGCCATGGAACACAGTTTTACATGTTTTAAGTACGCAGTTGGGAAGGGTTATAACATAATTTAGTTTTGGAAGTGTGAATGGAGCAGAAGGATTGGGAAAGCTTGAAAAACCACATGTTTATGAGCAAGTTCTCCCCATTTAAGCAACATCCCAATTTTTCGTCCTTTTAAAAATATTCTTTTGGACTCTTGTTTGTAAAATAACTCCTCGGTCTTGAGACTGGATATTTTTTCCCTTAAAAACTTTTCTATTGGCATGCACGTCTGGGACAGAAATGCTAGGAATTTTTATAGAGAGGGACTGCAGTGTAGGAATTGATGCACAATGTTTGAGGGTGGAAACCTAGAGGTTCTAATCCTGACTCTATCACTTGTGACACTGTCTGTAGGTAACACAACATGCATGAAATTCTATGGTCGGATTTATATAGGAGATCAGACTACATGTTCATAATGTTCTCTTCTAGCCTTACAATCTATAAATCCATGAACATCTATTGTGCTCCTGTTTGTAAAATGGGTCTAATACTTGCCTTATAGGGGACTATGAGGCTATGTTCATTAGCGAGTGCAATACACTTTGAGATCTTCCGATCACAGGCACTATGCAAGGACAAAGCTTTGTATTACTGCAAGGTTGCACATGGGATTTGGCAACTTTCTGGTTTTGCGTATTTATTTAATTTTAGACATGAAAATGACACATGGAGGGGGCAGGGGGAAGAGAGACTGCATAGTGTTTATAAATAAATACAAGCTCAGGAAACTAAATAATTAAGTGCCACTCTTTTGTGTGCTTAGCACTTTTGAAAATATGGCCCTTATTTAGGTATCTAAAAGGGAGCGGAACTCTTCTGGAAATCTGTCTCAAGGAAATCCAGTTGCTTCTGGGCATGAGGGTTAACGTCTGCCATATGGATGCTAATACAGCCTGTTGGATTATAGCTGTGAATATCTCACTGTTATAAGGATGGAAATCCTTTAGTTCCTGGAATGAGGAGTTATGCCAATGCTTGCCTAAGAATTAAACTGATGTATTGTTCTTTAACATCTGCAATGTTAAGAAGAAGCTCCTATCATAAAGTTCCTCTGCAAAGTGCGTCTGTTCCTGAAAAGGAGCTCACAGCCTTTTGAACAAATGGGTTTAAATAGGCCAGGTGTGCTGAGTCATGTGACTGCAAAGGCTGATTTTTGTTCCCTTTGTCAAAAACTGCATTTTCATTGGGGGGGGGGAGGGGCAATTACAGCTGGCTAATCTTTTTCTGTCAAAACATAATTTTGAAGAAAAATGGCTTTTAAGGGAAAAGCCAACATTTTCATGGGAAAATTGCATTTTTTATGCCATTTTCCAGTTTTTTAAATGGAAAAAAAACAGAAACCCAAAACTTTAGATTCACCCCCTGCCCCTAAAAAGATGGAACATTTAAACCAAAAACAGTTTTCAAACACATGTCAGTTTTTGGCTTCAGTTTTTCACCAAAAAACTGGAACAAATGTGTAGGAAATTTCAGTGAAAATGAGAGAATTTTTCCCTATGGAACTTTCCAGCTAAAAACTGGAATATTTAAACCAACTCTAATGGCAATGCATTAAATTGTCAACATAGCAATCTCTCTTGGGGAATGGGGAGAATAGGTGAAATGCTGCAAAGCTTAGCCATCAGGCAGAGCAGAAAGGGAAAGCAGTATGGCTTCTTACTGCATCATGCAATGGTAGGGTTACCATATTTTGTGCCTCCAAAAGGAGGACACTCCACGGGGCCCTGACCCCGCCCCCAGCCCCGCCCCTCCCCTGCCCAACTCCGCCCCCTCCCCAAAGTCTCCGCCCCCTCCCCTGCTTCCCGGGAACATTTAATTCGCGGGAAGCCTGAGCAGGTAAGGGGGGGTGTGGGGGGAGGAGGTGCGGCCCAGGCTGGCCCCCCCGGCGGCTCCAGACTGGGTCGGCTCGGGCCCTGGGGTGCCGGCCCTGGCCCCCGGCCGACCACCCCCGGCCCGCCCAGCACTGCCGGCCGGCCCCCGGC